>NC_056725.1:725724709-725819709 GCF_019279795.1 Protopterus annectens | reverse complement strand
TCCTTAGCTGTCAAAGTGCTAAGGGTAATTTGAACTGTTACCTTGACAGCTCACAGCAGGAGACTTGACTCATGTACTGTTTCCTTGTTCTAGCCTTTACTTTCTGTATGGGTATTGGAAGGAGCAGGGAGCTGTGACATCACAGCATGGGTGGGCTTTTAGGATGGCATTGATGATGTCAGTCTGGGGAGGGAAATGGCCAGAAAACTACCTGTATTCAGTGGCCTTGATGACATCAGTGAATTGGGGACTGCAGCAAGGGTGGGACAAAAGTTTTTTGAAAGTGAAACCACCACAGTACAGTAAGGTACTGTTCTAGTGGAGAGAAACAGTCAATTTAAAATATTTTAAATTCTGTATTTTTGTTTATTCGTAGCAGGGACAGTAAATAGGGAGAAAAAAGCCAGAGAAGTCGAGCATTTAATTATAGAATCCCATTGTTCTCCTTTAAATTACTTTATGGCAGCAAGGAGACACAATGTCTGCAACTAAGGAAATTTCTGCATTGTTTTGCAAGTGTTTTACTGTTTTATGACTTCCAGCATGTACCACAATTTGAGAAAAGCCCTTGTGTATATACTACTATCACAGGTAGATGCTAAATGCTACCAGCTGCATCAATGGTTATTTTTCACATGGGAAAGAGTCAGATGACAAGAAATGATGTCATTATGCATGCTATCCCAGCAGTAATATTTGAGATATTAATTTGGGACGTCTCTTAGTGAGAGGCAGTATTCTTTATTTGTCTTTGACCTAACAAATCAAGATCCACTCAACACATCTGCCTTGCTTGCTCTGACATAAGTCATTAAGGTACAGTAATTCTCTTAGATACAGCCATGAATATAGCAAAGCTTAGCTTAGAAGTATTTCTTTATTTATTTGAAACTGTCCTGCAATGTTGTTTTAAATATTTCCTGTTATTTTGAACTCTGATATCACTGTTACACACACACACACACACACACACACACACACACACATATATATATATATATATATATATATATATATATATATTACAAATAAAGTCCCAACAGGAAGGCAGTAGTCAAATCTCAATGCTCTTTAAAATAAACACTGATGCATCCACTTTATAAAAATACAGATTTATTAAAATAAGAAAAGAGAAAAAACGTTAGCACTTTCATAGAAAATCAACCACTTCATCAGACGTAATACATTCAAAAAATATATTTAGTATTGGCTTGTTCTTTTATTATTTAATATATTTAAACATTTAATTGTGGCTAATCTTTGTGAGACATATTTAAATTCTGAGAGTACTTTATTTCGTGACACTGTGTAGGCCACTACTAATAGTCTTGCTCTTGGTCAAGCTACCATTTGTATTGATATTAACATTACACAGTAAGATGGGACACTCTTTGTTAAGGGCCTTAAAGTAGCTGATAAAGAGGTGGCTGGTGGAAGTAATATTTATTTATTTTACATTTGTTGACCGAGATAGTCCGACTGGGTATATGTCCATTTTCAGTGGGGCCCGGGGAGAAAAGCTCCAAGATAATAATGCACACTGAACATTTAGTAAATGCTAGTTTTAAACAGATTACAGTCATAAGCAATATCAGCATTTAGCACATATAGTACTAACTTATTATAAAACACTTTACAAAACATAACATTATTTTCAACGTTATATATACATAACATTACATTCAGGTTTAAGACACAATGAGCAGCGGTTATATAATTGACCTTATATAATAAAAAATACCTTATAGTCTGGGCAGAAGGGGGCATAGCTAATAAACCTGTGCCAGCTTTTCCCAGGTGTGTGTGTGTGTGTGTGTGTGTGTGTGTGTGTGTGTGTGTGTGTTTGTGTGTGTGTGTGTGTGTGTGTGTGTGTGTGTGTGTGTGTGTGTGTGTGTGTGTGTGTGTGTGTGAAACAAATCTCCTAGTGTGTGTGTCTGTCACTTGGGCAGGGATACGAAGCACTGGTTGGACAGATAGCATGTTGGAGGTCTTCGCTTGTCCACTCAGCTGAGATCTCAACTCTATAGCTGTGCCAGTGGGGAGTCTTACTGGGGATCTGGAGAAAGAGGTATAAACCAGACCTGCACTGACTGTGGTCTCTGTGTGGTCTTAAGGGAAATTACACTTGATGCAGAATGATGGATCTGAAAATACTGTGTGTGTGTACCTGTCATCCTCCTAGTGTATGTCCCCCACCAGTACTACTGGTGAGGATTGACGCTCTTTGATTTCTGGGCCAGAGGTGGGGTGTCTCACCAGCATCAACAGCTTTTATCTTTTCAGATCTCATTACTGGGGTTTGTTAGAAGAGAGATCACTTGTGGAGACAACAGATATCCTTAAATCTAGGTCTCCCCTTTCCCTTCCCTGTGCCAAAGAGTCAGTCACCACAGATGCTTCAAGCTATGCTTGGGGAACAGTTTCAGAAGAGATAAAAGTGCAAGGGTTGGGACACCAGGGACAGATGCAAGCACATACATTTAAAGGAGATGCTTATCCTGATTAAGGCACTCAATTCTCTGAACCATCTTTGGTTCTTGGGACCTCTTCAAGTCATTACAGACAATAGCACAGTGATGAGGTACATCAACACGCAAGAGGGAACCAGTTAGTACCCCATTTGCAGACTACTCATGTTAACTTTGGATATAGCTTTACATCACAATCTCACTCTACAGCATACCTCTCAACCTCTTAGTGCAAGAAATCTGGACAAAGCTTGACAAAATGGGAGGACAAAGGCACAAAAATAAGGACAGATTTTAAATATTGCTCTTATAAACTTAGAAAGTTGCTAGAGTAACAGGCTTTGTGATGACATATATTTCATGGAGGATTTAAAGTCTGAAACTCAAATGTATGTCATTATTTAGTGACTTGAGTCTTCAGATCATCCCTGTGATTTGCCAGAAAACCACAAATTTTGTGAGAAGCAGACCAAAAATATGAGGCAAACATCTGGGAAGTTGAGAGGTATTCTCTACAGGCATCCTACTTTCTTTCAAAGCAAAATTGTGTAGCAGACAAACTGAGCAGAACTAGTGCAGCCCTTCACAAATGGAAACTAGGTAAGGCGGTCTTCCAAGATTTGTTCCATCTGTGGGGAGTCCCTCAAATAAACTTCTTTGTTGTCTTTCTGATCAATCATCTGGTAAAATTCTGTTCCAGAACACCATGCAAGAAGGCCTGGAAATCAGATACCTTGTCTTTTATTTGGACAGGAATGTTCCTGTATACCTTTCCACTCGTTCCACTAATATCCAGAGTAATTTTGAAGATTCAGAAGGAATACCCTTATATCATTGCAGCCACCCTTCTGACCCAGGCAACCATGATTCTCCCTACTTTTGGAAATAGACTGGCAATTATCTCATGCTTCTTCTCAGAATGTATCTAGTCTCACAAGAACAGGTGTGTTTGATACACCCTGATATCAATCATCTTCAACTGACTACCTGAATGATAGTGTCATAATTCCTTTTAGACACCTATTTTCTGAGGATATGCACAGGTACTAATGGAGGCAAGAAAGTCTACAGCTAGAAAACCATATATTAGCAAAATGGAAAATGGTTTCTAGTTAGTGCCTGCAATGTAACCAGCACCCATTCAGGGCTAGTTGCTCTTTGGTTTTACAATATCTTTGTGAATTAGTATTCTATGGCCTTTTTTATTTCCTTATCATTTATCAGCCATTTCAGCATGTCGGCTCATGGATCTCCCTCTTTCAAGGTAGTCGCATGTCAAAATGTTCTTGAAAGGGGTTTTGAATAAGAAGCTTCCAAATAAACCACAGGCCTCTCCTTGAGATCTTATTTTTGTGTTAGAGAAGCTGAATACTTGCTCCATTTGCACCACCTAATCTGGCTGACTTGAGCTTCTTAACATGGAAAACATTTTTGTTTTATTGCTCTGACCTCTGCAAGCTCTTATGGTGAGTCAATCCTACCTCATTTTTCACAAGGACAGGGTTTCTTTAAGAATTAATCCTTCTTTTATGCCTAAAGTGGTATCCTAGTTTATGTTTAGTCAAAATATCCATCTCACCATTTTCTTTCCTGAATGTAAAAATGAGGAAGAAAGTATACTCCATACCTTGGATGACCACAGACAACTCAGGTACGATTTTGCCAGAGCTAAATCTTTCAGATCATCAGATCAGGTGTTTGTTTCTTGTGAAGGTAAGAAGAAGGGACAACTGATGTCATGACAGACTATTTCCAAATGGTTGTCTAAGACTAATACCTTTGGTTATACTCTCATGACAAATCTATTCAGGCAGGTCAAGGCCCACTTTACAAGGACCTTGGCTTCTTCTATGGCTTTTTGGAAAGGGCTGGATTCTAGAATTATTCTGGAAGCTGCTACTTGCTCCTCTGTACATACTTTTATAAAACACTATAAACTGGATTCCTTCTCCAGGTCTACACCATGCTTTGTTAAGACCATTCTCCAGTGGCTCTTGGGCCCTTCTCCTTCCACCTACCAAATGTAGTTAGTTATGGTAATCTACCTATATAGCTAAGGTTGCTGCATCAGCGATGAATATGAAGAACACAGTACAGTTGTCTAACTTGAACTTACCATAACAGTAGATGTTTGAATAACCACTGCTGCAGTAGCCACTCTCCCCCTCCATCCCCCTGTTTACTGTTGTGTTTTTTTATACAAGGATGTGGCATTTAATTTTTGTTATTCTCATCTTTGTCCTTTCAGGGCTGAGCCTTCTTCTCTTTGCTGGCAGGAAGGCTCTGAAGGGCTTTGCACCTAAACTTATCTTTTAGTCAGCTCAGCTCAAGCTATTTGACAGCTTGGGCCACATGGATGGCACCCTGAAGCTTTGGAAGCCCACTGGCTGTTATATTCTTGGCAACATATAACCCATATCTAAGGCTACTGCAGCAGTAATCATTGGAACATCTACTGTTATGGTAAGTTCAACTTGTACAACTGTCCTATTTGAATTCAGGGCAACAGTTCTAAACAGTTATAAATTAACAGACTTACATCTATTAAGTTGTTAAGCAGTTGTAAGAGATGAAACCCAGCAAATTTAAATTATAAACATACTAACAAACTCTTATAAGCAAGTTGTTCAAAAAAATTAACAAATAGCTTAATAAGAACAAATGGAAACATTTTCAGTCAAAGACTAAGCTATAGATCAAACTATCCCAACTTTTATTTTCTTTCTGTTTTGCTATTGTTGTGGTTTCAAGGTCACTGGCTAGCACAGGCCAGTGAGGCCCCTATTCATTGCACTGACCATTCACTAAAGAAGAAGCTTTGTATTTCTTTGATAATAAAAAAATCTCATTAATATGATTATTGCTTAATTTATATGGATCTCCATCATTTGCAATGATGTAGCACTAGGGTAGGCATATTCTGATGCACATTTGTGAATGGGTACCTAATTCAAATTTTCCAGGATTGAAAGACAGCTTTCATTTGACTGCATTGAAGTTGTTTTTATTATTTTTTTAATATTGAGGTATTTTAGCTTTAAGGAAGTGAGGAACGTTCTAGAAATTTCCTAGACCTACCTAAAGCATTTGACATGGTCCCACACAAACAATTTATCTCTGTCCTCAATAACCTATCCTTCTCACAATCAGTCACCAACTGGTTTCAGAGTTACCTGTCTGACCGCCAACAATCCGTTGTATGGCAGAATGACATATCTCCCCAACTACCTGTCTCCATAGGGGTTCCCCAAGGATCCATCCTTGGACCCCTACTCTTCTCTGTTTACCCCAATAATCTAGCCTCTGCCACCAAACATGGCACACTCATACAATATGCAGATGACTCGACCATCATCTGCTCAGCCCAGTCCCTACCCAAACTGCAAAAAGTCACACAGGAAGCCTTTTCCTCTGTTGAAACATGGTTATCTGATGCCCAATTAATACTCAACCCAAACAAAACTAAACTACTCATCTTCCAACCCACCAAACATACTCAAAAAACCTCTCACTTTAACATCACAGCCAAAGACAACACCACTATATACCCAACTGAACACACCAAATTGCTAGGAGTGGAAATAGACAAACTAAAATTTGACATTCACATATCCATGACCATAAAAAAAGTCCACAAAAGACTAGGAGCGTTTTACAGAAATAAGCAATTTCTCACCAAAGCAGCAAAGATTTCATTAGCAAATTCCCACCTTATCTCCACCCTACTTTATGCCTCTCCAATATATACCAACCTAAGGCAATGTGATCTAAACAAGTTAGAGACCTGCTACAACAAAATCGCCAAATTCGCCACAGGGGCATCCTACCGTAGTCACCACTGTCTCTCACTTGCTGAACTGGGCTGGTTTGAACTCCCTCACCTCCTTCAGTGGTATCAACTCTCACTCGCCCACAAACTAGCAAACCATCCACTAAATGTCCCATCCCTCCAGAATCTACTCCAACCCTATTGCACCACCAGACCACTAAGATCCAGCAACAAAAATCACTTGCAGATCACTAAAGCCAATAACTCTGCTAGTGAAGCACTATTCTCTTGCGCCATAGCCAAATTATGGAACTCACTTCCACCCACAATTACCTCCATACCATCATGCAGCCACTTCAAAACTTTACTAAAAGCACACCTAAAAACATGCTGGCTATGCCCTTGCAACTCCCACTCTAATATCATCCACCCCATCCAACCACTACCTTTCTCTCCACTCAACTAACTGCCTTGATTATAGCAAGCTCAGATGCTCATAAGCCTAGTACTTATTATACAGCAGGAACTTCTCATTGTAACATTTGTTAATGTCTGTTATGTATTTCACAGATAAAGATTCTAGTTGTCTACTGATGTACTATGTTCTTCATCTGTAAATATGTTGTAAGTAATTGCTATGTTAAATTGTTAATCGCTATGTAATCCAATGTAACTACTGTCTGTTTATTTTACTGTGGAGCTTTTCTCCCCGGACCTCCACTGAAAATGGACCTACGTCCAGTCGGACACTCCCGGTCAACAAATTTAAATAAATAAATAAATAAATATTCTAGATTCACTGTTTTATTGTACTTGTAGTTTGTTGTTGCTGTTGTTGTTAAATACTACATTCTATTCATATTTTATGTACCTCAATTGTTGTAAAACTGTGGTATATTTACAGCTGGTGTGAGCCTGAAATGGGCCTATTTGGATCACCGCTCTACTCTATATACAAATCAAAATGAATGAATAAATATATAAATAAACACTGTGGTCTTAGTTTATTTGACTCTCTCATATTGAATATTCCATACAAGTACTGAAGACGCTTACATTTTTTTTAAACAGCAACAGGTATGCTGACCTACCTTTCCTCATTAGTGTTATAATAAAACTTCAGTAACACCATGACTAAACAAGATTTTCCATAGAGAGAGTTTATTTTATATTTTAGTCTAGTAATCTGATTATCAGTCTTTTGAATTATCTGTGTTTTCTTACAAGGTGGCATCACTTTGCTTGGACTTTGCATCCATGCTGTGTTCTTCCTGTTTTGAGTACTTGAGGGGAGAGTTATAGTGGTTGTGGTGAGGCAGTCTCCTTTGCCCTGTTTTCCACCATTAAGGAATACATTACTTGAAAAGCATGGCTTACAGCAAGACTTTATAGATATGACAGCAAATTTAAATGCATAGTCAATTCATTTCACATGTGAGCTGCAGCCATTCCTGAGTGACAGTCCTTTCTCCTTTCTGTCCTGCTCCTGATGTATCTGTCTCATGAATTTTGGATTTACCTGCACTTTTTCAATTTACCAATGAGCTCTTGTGCACAAATAATCTATTCCTTCTCCTCACTAATTATACATTAAAAATCAGTTATCTGTGATCAGTTTTATAGCCCCACGATATCCCACTGTGTGCATTGATCTGTTTTATCCTTCTTCTCTTTTATATGTAGGCTTATCTCCATTATTATGCAGAACTAATTATGTGTTTTCAGGACATGTCCTCTGTGTCTATTCATCCTGATGAATCATCCATGTTGTATGATGTTCCAGACTATACACATTATTTCAGATGAGGCGTCATCAGTACTCTGCATGGTGGTATTATATTGCCTGCTTCTCTGAAGACAGTATCCCCTGTCAAGGAAGTAAGCATAGTGTTTTTCTTATTTTATTTACGATGTCACTTGATTTTACTGTGGTTAATATAGAGTGTCATTGTAACTCCTATGACCTTCCCTAAGTTGCATCCTCAGTCACACAGTAAACCTTCATGTCCAGCTAACCAAAATGTATAGGCTCATGTTTGACCCAACAAACCTCATTTTGTCTTGTCTAGTGACCCTTTTTAACCTTCCTATGATGTATGCTCAGCATCCATTACTACTGCTTTGACCTTGCTCTCATCTGTTGAAAAGTTAACCCTGTCATCCATATGTAAGCCCTACCATAAAGAGAGAGAGAGAGAGATAGCAGCACGGGGTGTGTGCCTAAAGACTCTGTGTCTCCATTGATGATACCTCTGTTTGTATGTAGTAACCCTCTTTTTTATCACCCTTAGGGTTCCTCCTCACTCCAAGCAATTGTTCTCATGCCTTTTCCTTCATTTTCAGAAGAATGGCACAGTGGACCACATATGTTTTTGAATTATCAAAAATGCTGTTTAACTGATCTGTGATTATCCACATCCAGTTTATTCAACTTCTACAAATTTTGTAATAATGTTTATTGTTTGTGTTAAGGCGGTATTTTAATGTTAGTGTACTAGAATGCTTTGACTGAAATTTTGCTGCACATTCGTGTTTAGGTTTTGAAACTTTTACTTCAACTATTCACTGTGTTTGCTATTCATTTTTAAAATAATTTTGTTACTGGGAAGTGCTGCACATGTTATTTGAGAAACAGGTAATTAATTGTAAGTTATGTGACCATGGAGTTAGCATAGTAACACTTGTATCATTTTGCCACTATTTTCTAGGTTCCTGCCTTTCTTTCCTTTAGATTTGGCTAATGTGGTTTCTTCTGTTGTGGTTTCTGTTAACTGAGATGAATCTATGGCACAGTATCAAATGCTCTACAACTTCTGGATTCATGACTTAAGTTCACCTCTGATGTAATCCACTTTTAAGTGTGATATAATGCTCTTCGTGGAAGTACAAAAAATTTACTAGATGCCTAAACAGTGTTAAAGATCTTAACTATTATGGCAGTTTTCAATCCTGGGCTTATTGTCCAGTAGCATAGTTAAGGTAGGGTGACAGGAGAAACTGCAAAGTATTGTGAGGGTGTGCGACTGGCTTTTAAAAAGCAGAATTGCACTTGCGGTCCAACTTGACCACTGTAGCACTCTCTATCTTGTCTAAACTGTACCAAGTTTGCTACAGATTAAAAGTAAAAAAAAAAATAAATAAATAATAATAATAATTATTATTATTATTTTAGCACCAAGGGAGTGGGGTGGGGTTTATGGCCACATTTGGATAAGCATGTCTTCTAACTAGTAGACCTGATATATTATCCATTCTTGGTATCTATATTGTTTGTTGGACCCATCTAAAACAGGAGTTCCAGCATCTCTAGTTCCTTACAAGTATTTGGTTGAAAGATATCCCCTTTGACAATAGAAGATAAAATCATTCGTTCTGCTCTCCGTTGTCCTTATACCTGACATTTGACTGGTTGTAAATGCTACACTCATGTTGTATCTCATAAATAGAGCACTCATCATAGAAAATATGTTGTGTGGAAAGAAGACGACCACAAACAAGACTATCTGTGTGCCCCTCAAAAAGCAGAGGAAAGGCAAGCCCATAATATTATCCCTGTATGTTCCCTTCAAGATGCATGCTTTTAATTGCAACCATGCTGTGTGGCAGAGAATGCCAGGCAGCAGCACATACATAATTATACATATTCACTGCTATATACTTAGGTCTACTGTCTTTCCTTACAGTCACCCTGACATGACATTTTAATTTTTTGAGAGATGGGGGGATAGGGCTGGATGGATGATGACGATGCTAGTATGCTGCAAGGGTATTTATTGGGATGCATCTTTTTCACACTTTGTCTCTTTTCCATATGGATCAATGATGTACCCCAGTTAACAAACTTAAATGAATAAAGACCATTGCAATTAGGAAAGCTGTAGTCATTATTCATGGGCAGAGTTTTGACCGATCCTGTTGCCCTGTTATTGACAGGGCCATAGGACAGTGCTGAGCTAATGACATGTGAAAACTGTTACAGCTGTTGAACTCATTAATATGGGATGGGATCTTACTAGTATAGCTTGCCTGATAGCATGGCTGTGTCATTCCAGATTAGTTTTGGTCTCATTTCTGTTAACACTTTTCCCATGATCACTGTTGTTACTGCTTCTAGCAGAGCAGTTAGTCCATTTTTCAATTATTTCTTTTTAGCATGGATTCATCCTGTTAAAAATCTGATGCTGTGTGTGTTACTACTATCACTAAAACATCTCAGCCTGCAGTCTTTTCAATGTTTATTATTATTATTATTATTATTATTATTATTATTATTATTATTATTATTGAATTATTTTGGCTTCTGTGTGGCCCTTCAGTTCCTGTGAGCCCACAATTTTGCATTCTGTGTTGACTTTAATGCAGGAACTTATTACATTTCCTTTAATGTCTTTTTACAAAGTCTTTGTATGCTGCCATCTATATTTCAGTTACTATAATGACATCCAGTTCTCCTTCCAGGTGCATATCATCATACACATATTTTTCAACTGTACAGATTTTTGCAGAATGTCCAGATTTTTGCCTCACAGTTTTGGGCTCTTCCTCGTAAAATTTTTGGTTTTCCAGCAAATCACTGCGATGATCTGAAAAATGAAATTAGTAAATGTCATGCAGTTGAGTTTCAAACTTCATATCATTTAGAAGATGCTGTTCTAGGAACTTTCTAAGTTTATAAGAGCAATATTTAAAATCTGTCCTTATTTTTGGGTATTTGTACCCACATTTTGAGAGGCTTTGTCCAGATTTCTTGGGTCTGAGAGGTACTTATACAGCAATGAAATTTCCCAAGCTTGCCACAGCATCACATATGGATCTGTATCATAAATATAATGTTTGCATTTTTTATTAATCAATTAACTGGATAAGTAAATTAGACCCAATACCCTTTTCAGCCATGGCTTGGACCAAAACGGCAAATGTAAAATAAATATACATGCTTCCATAATAATTTTAGAGTAGTCAATTAACAAGCATGTTTTGGGGAACTGGGGGGAACCATTGTGCCTGATGAAAACCCATATAGACACTGGGTGGGGACAAGCATATGACTGCAGGTCTGCAGAGAACTCTGGATACGGTGCCTTTAAGGCAGAGATCTTAACCCCCAAGCTTCTTATCGCCTTTACTGTACATCATGCTTGCTGTATAATGTATATAGGGTACCAATGTTAAATGATAGCTCCACTTTTATTTTATGTATTTTAGTATTTGTTGTGCTTAAATGTGGCCTAGTAGACAAATATAGTTTTATTTCCCATTAGATGCCATCACATTCATTTATGACCACTGTTCCTACTTCCATGTGTTTCTGACATAGTCAGTTATGGAAATAAATACTCCTTTCTTATCTGCTGTTTTTGTTCAGGCATTGCTACAGTTTTTAAATGTGCCATGTTTCCTACATGTATGGGCAGTTCTTACAGTCTAATCTCTCTTTTCTTAGCAATATCCACTTTTCCTCTTGCTTTATCTCTTTAGCAGAAGTTTAGTCACAAGATGAAGTATGCAACTTGTCAGCCTAACAGACAATGATGGCAGCATTTAGACTAGAACCATAATGAACTCCATTTACCTTAACTGCTTCTCTTATCAGGAACTCACTAAACAATACTTCATTGAAAGTATACCAAATGGCTGTCACTGAAAAAAAAACTTTATTATATCACCTTTTAATTTTTCACCAGATATTTGAAATAATGTTCTTTAGCCATCACTATCAGTTTTCATGTATCATAGGTTACCCATATTATTCCACTTACTTTACATGCCACAATCATATATCATATTCTGGTAGATTAGATAAGAAGGCTAAGGCAATGAGCTGGTAAAAAAAAAGCTTCATTATTCATTATGTTGCCCTGAATTTGATTTTCCCAGTCTGTTGGATTCTGAGTAAGTCATTAAACCGAACAATACAGCAATGCTGCCAGAATGTCCCTTGTCTACACAGGATTAAAATACAAATAAAATGCACCGTCTTTGTGAATGAATTGCACTTGAAGTTGACAGTGACAGTTTTTGATGGATCAGAAAAACCACCATCAGCTTTTTTTACTGCCATGCCGCAAAGTTCAGCATTTTGGCCATGAAATATCCTTCAGGCACAATGAGCAATATAAGGGACTTGGGGAGATCGGGTAACTTCAAGTTTTACTGATTCTGGTGATTGATGAGAAAAGCAATCTAGTACAGCTCTGTGTGTCTGTTCATATTTACATTTTGTTATTGCAAAACCAAACAGCAAAATTCAAGCAACAAGTGCAAGAAACACAATCGTATTATAACACCACAAGTATATTATCATGAACCTGTTAGAACAAAGGAAAAAGCAAATAACTTATATTCCTAACACATTGAACTCGTACAAACATATCAAAACTTACCTGTCTGTTTTAATACCATCAAAGTACAGCAATGACAAAGCTAAATCACAAGTCATGTGAGAAACTATAAATAAATGCCAGGCTTTATTAAGATTGGAAAGTTACATTAATTTTGTGTTCATAACCACTGTATATGTATTCATTCTTGTCCAGTATAACTCCAAACCTTCGAGGGATAGCTCAGACATTTTGTCCCAGCATGTAGCAATATACGGTCTACTTAATATTGACAGCTGAACAGTACACTTCTTATAATAAGAAGATGGATTGCTAAACTGCTTGGACGAAAAGAATATCCAGTTCTGTACCCTAAGTGATAGTTTAGCTTGCAATATTTCATGGACCCTATCCTTCAACTATGACTACAAGAGTAAGGTTTTGTTGCATCTCCAGCCTGTACAGATAGCTTTCCTATGATCTATGTCATTCTTAAGTGACCAGTAACCATCATGTACAAAGTTCAGTTAATGCTCAAATAGTGGGGATTCCATAAAAACTTGACTGCTCAAAGTTGTTGACAAATTACTTCCTGCAGTTCATTGTCTTGAAGACTGATACTGGTTTAATATGGAAGCCTTATTTTTTGATGGCATTAGGCTACAGGTTTAGACCATATATAGATTGCCAATGCCTTGGGTAATACTAAGGCTCTGTAGAACTGTTGTTCATATTCTAAGATCTGCAACAAGGAAAGTTCAAGTGTATACCTAAATCTGTCACCTCTGTGATAATGAATAGCATACCTCACCTACAAATCATGTCATTTGACAGACTTTTTAGCCCCAGTTTATCAGATAACAGGTTCCACAGGAAGCCAAGGTTGGAGTAGTTTCTATATACTGAATAAGGTGAGTAAAATGTTAATTCCTCTGAGTTCACATCAGTCCAGAACATCTTTGTTACATATTTTCAGTAGAGTATCCCCAAATGTGAATTTCTAAAAAAAACATATATGGAGTTTGGCACATTAAGATATGTCTGTTTGAAGGACTTGTACAGTGTCAGATTTTCATATGGCCATACAGTTAGGTATTCTTCCAAAATAATCCCATATGAGTGGGTATGGATTATTTTCAGAGATAATATTGCCCATATTGGAAGCACATGATTGTCTCCTGAAATAATTGTTTGCAAAGTGAAGGCAGATGCATAAGTAGTGTTGCTTTCTCCACCAGTATTGATAGGCATTGACAAAATGCTAGAGAAAAATGCTACGACACTTGACCTCTCATATGTAGCTTTCCAATAACTAATAAATCCAAATGTTTGTCAGTGGTGTGGATACAACCATCAGGACATTTTTAGTCCATTAATCCTCCTCAGCAGAGCTAAATGAGGGTTACAACTTTTCCCACACTTTAGATAAGTGAACGCTGACCAGAGTTTAAGGACTGGAATGTAGTATAATATGTAAGTATCTGCCATGTTGTGTGCACCATGTATAAGTGAGTGAAAGGTTCTGTTCTTTGAGTTCCTCCATGGCAGATTTAGCTATCAATATCTTGGTCTTGGATACATTTATTTTTAATCCTGATATCTCCAAGAAGGAGACTAATATGTTCTGAAATGTGGGGAGGTTGGTTGCGGGGCTTTCTTTAATAATAAACAACCATCTACAAATATAAGGATTCTCATTTCCTCCTCATATAAAGACCCAGCATAAAGAGTAGGTCATTGTAAAAATACCTGTACCAAAGGCTCAATTGCCAATATGAAGAGGATGGAGTGGCAATCTTGGTGGACACCTTTATCCAAATGGATTGGTTGGGATAGTATAGATTTATGGAGAAGGTTTCCAATATAGCACTGGGATAACATTAATGTATACCATTGGTTTACTTACAGTCTTAATTATATCCCAGAGATGACATCAGAACACCAAATGTATCTCCTTCTCAATATCAATATCCACTAATACTGTGAAGACCCAGTGAGGAGAGTGAAGTTCTCCTTACAATAAGGTAACAAGGTCTGTAGTATGCTCTGTACTTGAGCACCCTTTCACAAATCCCACTTGGGGCATATGGATTAAATAAGTGAGCCTCAGATGAAAGCATAGTGCTAGAATCATAGCATAAAATTTGGCATCAACATTAATGAGTGAAATAAGTTTATAATTCTCAACTCTGACAAGATCTTTGTTAGGCTTGAGCATAAGAGTTATTCTAAACTCTTGAACTAGGGGTGACTCTCTATGTACATCTGATTAAATAGTGAATGAAAGTGGGATGCTGGGTTTGGAGACAATACTTTATAAAGATTGGCAGAGAGTCAGTCTGACCTTCGTGCCTTAAAGGAAGGTATGAGACTGATAGCACTAGAAACGTTTTCATTGGAGATAGGATCTCAATAGCATGTTCCTATTTCTTCAGGTAGTTTGCTTTGGGTAATACTTGTTGATTTATTTATACTTTGTTGACCAGGTTAGTCCCACTTGGCTAGTAGTCTGTTTTCAGAAGAAATCTTAGGTGGTATTTATATTACTACTAGTAGGGGAACTTTGGCCAGGGCATAGGGGAACTTCCCTTACTCTTTTTCATGTACAGGGACTCTTCTCACTGTGGCACTTCCACTTTTCTGGTCTGGGTGTGTAGGCAGCTCAGAGAAGCAGGAAGCAGATCTGAGGGAACATGGATATCATAGAAGATAGCGGCAAGGGATTTTTGATTATGGCGCTATTATTCAGACAGTGGATATGTTGGATCCATTGGAGAAGGAATCTGTGGTGAAGGAGACAACTAGAGGATATTATGCTGTAATGAAGACAGTGGAAAAGGCAGTCAAGCCTTTTTAAAGGCAGGTTAAGTTGTATGCAGCAAATATGGACTCTGAATATTTTTTTCTAGCAGAATTTATTTGAGTTAGAAGCTACAACATAAGATTGTGCTGTTACAACCCTCCAGTTGGGAGGGTTGCGGGATGATATATTGTTAGACATGGTGGAGAAAAGATAGCCAGAAAATGGAAAGGACATGTCATGTTGAGAAATGATGGACAGGATACAGAAAAAGGAAGTACAGTAGAGTGAGGATATGCAGGTAGGAAAAATCTTGCATGCAGATATGGTGAAAGAAAGGATGTGTACTAAGAAAGAAGGGAACGAGATAAGTTTAAAGAAAAAAATGACTGTTTAAAGTTCAGCTTGAAAAGAAGGAACATGCAGAAATGGAAATATATAAGGTATGGGACAAAGTAATTAAGGCACTCAAGATTATGCCAAATGAAGTAAGAGCATTTATTCATATTAATAAAGTGACTTTTTGCAACATTATTTTGAGAATGGGCAGATAATGGAGAAATTTATAGAGAAATATGAGAAAAAGAAAAATTCTTCACCATGGAAGTTATACATACTCAAGCCCTCCTTCAGGAGAAGAAAATAATTAATATTCAATTTAGGACTGAAGTTAAAAAAAGACTTTAAAAAAACATTTATTAAATGTAAGTAATGATGTATTGAATTTATCCAACATGTATGATAATAGGGGCTTATGGACTGGGATGTGTGATTGTAATGTGATATTAAAACTGGAAAATGACAGTATTGTGCATATTCCAAGTATAACTAATGTTGAAGGAGACAGAGGCTTCGGTAGATATTGGGGACAGCCAAAAATGTGTTCTTGTGTGGAAAAAATGGATCATTTAATTAATAGATCTGAGAAAAGAAGATGTTTTGCATGTGGGTGTATAGAACATGACACAAGGAATTGTGAACCAAAATGTTATAAATGTAAGAAAGTAGGAGATTTGTGGGGGGATGGGAAGAAAGAGGAAATGAGGTAGATTCAGACATAACAGAGGAAGTAGCAGAGCAAGGTAAATAGGGTAAAATTATAGAAAAGTAGTTAGAAGCAATAGAAATGGGAAAAAATATAGTAGCACTGTGGATAGAGAACAATACAAAAGGATAAAGCAAAGGAAGATTTACATATAGAAAATATTGAAGAAGAGTCAGGGTTAAGTGAGTGTGATGATGTTAAATGGAATATAGTTAAACTAAAAAGAAATTCTTCTGGCAACAGGGTGAGAGAAAGGAAAAGGAAGAATACAGACGACATTAAAAAAGAAAAAAAAAAGAAAGGGAAAGGATGAATGCATATTACTTAAGGTAGAGTTATGTGTAAAGTTCTGTCATTAAATGTGAATAGTTTTAAGAAGTTGGAGAGAAGAATGGGGATTTTGGAGTGCTATAAAAAGTTAGATAGTGATGTTATTATACTAGAAGACATTAAATATTTTTCGAAGTTAGAAAGATATCAAACAGAAGTGCGGTGGGGTAAAAATGCTATATGGAATTTCAGGAAAGAGACTTGCTTAGGAATTCTTATACTACATAAAGATACCATCAAATTATTAGATGTTACAATTGTTACAACAGGAAGAATTACTGTTATTGATGCAAGATGGATGGAACATGTTATTAGAACTATTGGAATAAATGCAAAGAGAGAGAGAGAGGAGAAGTTTAGAAATATAATCCAATATGTAGCAGTTAATATGGAGATAATTGTAGCAGGGGATTTTAATTATAATTTAAGACAACAAAACCAGAAGGCATATGATGTAAAATTAGTAAAGGACATTATAAAATATGGGTAGTTAAAATTTTGGAATCTAGAGACGTGGACATATAGAAGAGGGGAAAAAAGAACAGAAATGTACTATTTTTATTGTCAGAAAGTTTAGCAATAGTTAAACAAAGAGTACTACTGACAGGATTTTCAGATCATAGGGCAATTTGGATTACAGTAAAAGGAAATGATTATATAAAATAAGCAAAGGTATAAAAAAATAAGTGAAATGGAATGTTACATGGAGAAAAGACGTTAAGATATTATAGCAAGATCATGTAGAGAAAAGAGAATTTTTATAAAGATTGGTCGGAATGGTGGTTAAATTTCAAACTGAAATATAAAAAGTATTACATGATAGAGAAAGAGAAAAAATATATAGGAAAAATAAAGTATAAGAATTTAAGTAACGACATTTTTTTTATTTTACATTTGTTAACCAGGGGTGTCTGACTGAGCCGAAAAGGCCCTTTTTCAGCAGAGGCCCGGGGAGAAAAGCTCCACAAAGAAAAATTACAGACACGTTTAGTTATTTAGACATGACTGATTGTATAGAGAAGAATGATGAAAATGTCTTTATTAGGTAACAAAAACTATATGTGCTGAATAAGAAAAAAACAGAACATTTATTGTATAAACAAAGATACTTTTGAAAGGAAAAAAGAAGTTGTACCATATGTAAGTAAAATAATTAAAGAGAATAATAGTATAATGACAGAAATGAAAGATTCTTCAAGTAAAATGTATACTACACCAGAGGAGATTATGAATATAGTAAAAGAACATGTTAGGACATTATTCAAAGGGCAGCAAACAGAAACAAGGAAGGAATGGAATGTATGTTCTTTTTCTGACATGGATAATAATGACTTAGAAAAAGAAATAAAAACAGAAGAACTAAAACAGGTGTTAAGAGTATTAAATTTAGATTCAGCTGCAGGTCCAGATGGAATAGATTATAACATGTATAAAAATATGAGTGCAGAGCAAAAAAAAGGTTTATAAAGGTATTAAATGAATGGTTGAATAAAGGTTATATGTATAAAGAGCTGTTTAGGTGTGTTTTTAGGTTTATACAATAAAAAGAGGCAAGGAAGAAATACAAAATTGGAGACCAGTTATAGTAAATAACTTGGATTATAAGCTGTTTATGAAACCTTTACAAAGAAGGATGGAAAAACAGTAGGTAATGTTGTAAATGAACACAAGTTTGGTATAAAAGGTAAAGGGGTTCAAGATTTATTACTAATAATTATGCAGTTAGTAGATGATATAATTGTTAGAAATGTTCTTAGAAAAGCTATGATAGGGGAGTTGAGCAAAGCTTTTGATTCCATTCATCATTCTGTATCATGGAATGTATTTCATGTATGTAATATAAGCAAAAACGATTAAAAATGTGTGTATTTCATGTATAACTATAATATAGTGAAGATTATGAAAAATGGATGGTTGAGTGAAGATACATAGTTAGAGATGGGTATTAGACAAGGTTGTCCATTGGGTGGTACATTATTGTATTAGTAATGAATGTAATATCTAAATATGTGAATAAGGAGATGGATGTTATGAGTTATACTTTTAGTGAAGGGATAGAAATGATTATTTTGTTAAATTACACAAATTATATTATTATTATAACAAACAATACAGCAAGTATGGCTGTAGTGATAAAACAAATGCAACAGACTCTTCAGGTAATAGGTTTTGTATTCAATAAAGACAAGAGTCAAGGTATAGGATTTAAGGAGAGGATTGTTTGAATCAAATTTAACACAATAGAAATTAAAATTATAATTAATTTTGGAAAACAAGAAATTATAGAACTTTAAATGGAAAGAGAAAATAGAGGAAATGAAACAAAAGTGTGTGTTCTGGAAGTCTTTTAGGCTTTCACTTTATAAAAAAAGTTTTGTTTAATTAATTCTATTTTTATCTAGAATTACCTATTTAGCTGGTGTTTTCAGTATTCCTTTGAAGTTAGAAAAAGAAACAGATAATATTATGTTCTCCTTTTTGGGGATCAAGACTGAACCCAGTTAAGAGAGTAATTTTATATGTGAAAAAGATAAAGGAGAATTGGGGTTAATTACCCCTACAGTGGATACATCTTCTTTGAACTTATATACAATAATGAAATGTTTAAGTGACAATAAGGTTTCCTTATTAACAAAAATATTAAGTTTGAAGTATAAGACAGAATGGTTATTATTTTTCAGTTAAAAAGAAGAATGTGTTGCAATAAGGAAATGAAAAAATATCAAGCTAAGATTATCTTGTGGAAAATAAAAGTGAAAGAAATTGAAAATGAAAGAAAAGAATGGTATAATAAAATTATGAAAAAATATTACAGGATATATCCATGAAAATATGTAAATATAGAATAAAAGAATGCTATAACTGCAAGAATGGCAAGATGTAAGGGAATTATAGAGTATCAAGATTTTTTTATGGAGGTTGACTATACAAAAATTACCGGTAAAGGTGAAGATGCCTTATAAAAGTAAAAAAGACTTTGGGCTGGATTCATGAAGGCTTTCACTGTCTAAGAGTAGAGTAAGACTCCATGCAGCCAACATGTCCGACGAGCGATCCAGGAACAGCATTGCAAACAGCCCCTTAAACTGCTCCTACACGGACAGGGCTTGGATATGCAAATTACCTCACTTGCAGCCGAAAGGCATGCAAGAGGTAAATATGCGATCCAGGAAGCACAAACCTGTCCAAGTAGGAGCCGTGTTATCTGCAGAAATGTACTCAGTTGACAACTGAGTACTGTTCTGCAAATAGTACAATGGAGCTGTGACAGCTCCACATAAAGGTTGCATATGGTTGAGGAAGCATGCCAATGGCCAAATATATGGCCAATGGCAAATTTCCCTGATGCAAAAAATAAAAATTAATTGTTTTTTTTTCCTCGATCGGCGAGGTTTAAGCTTAGCGCAGCGCAAATGGGGTGCGCTATAAAAATCATAAAATAAGAAAATAAAAGACACAAATAAGTATTTTATAAGATATCATAATATACAATGCAAGTGAATGGCAGGCTGAAGACAACAAGGCTACCGAGTAGGGGTTGCTATGGGGGGAACTCAGTCCAAGAGATGTAACCAAGCATTACTAGGCAATCCTATGCAAATGAGGGTAAGGATAGTGAATCGCAAGTCTACATAGCAAATAAGCACAGTCAGTGGAGTGCAAGACTAGGATAAGGGGAGTAACAGAGTAGGATATAGGTGACATCATGAGGGGGGTATATATGACAGTAGCTAATCTCATTGGAGCAGAGTGGCATGTGTTAGCTGTCAGTTGCTCATCACTGGAAGAGGTGTGTCAGTAGATATCCTAGCTAAAGTCAAGAAATAGAAGGTGCACACTGTGGGTATCACCAAAGTTTCTTGTAAAAATGCTTGCAACGTGTATGCATGCTTGTGCGCATTTATAAACCCAAGTAAGACAGTGTGCGTGCGTGTAAGCAGAAGTTAGCATGTGTAATGTTGTCTAAATCTGTGTCAGCATATTTGCACCTGTGTGCGCATGTTTAAAGCATGTGTAGGGCATTTTAAAATCTTGTAAGCGCCTTTGCGGTCGTGTGCGCGCGTTTAGGCAGGAATTAACTAGTGTAACTCTGTCTAAGCCTGTGTGCGTGCATGTTAGCGCATGTGCACGCATCTGCGCTAGTGTGCACGGCGCTGCCCCCCTGAGGAAATGGAAAGGGAAAAGGAAGCACAACAAACAGTAGGAAGTTAACCAGGGAGAGTCAGCAGAGCTAGCAGGTGGAAATAATCAGAATCAGGCAATTACACAAGCAGTAAACCAGCCCAGCCCAGCCCAGCACTTAAAACTCTGCAAACAACTTTTCACCATGTATTCCTCAGAGACACTGCAGCACTGCAGTCAGCTAAGAGAAGTGAATACTGAAAAAGCTGTACTGAGACAAAAAAATGTTAGGGGCTGCCATTGCTGTCATAAGGCGACATATGCAATATGCTGAGGGTGGTGACAATGGTAATGCTGCTGATCAACACCCAGTGCAGAGACAGAGAAGAGTGTACAGGCCCAGGGTAACCTACCAGGTGATACATGAGCTGGAGATAGTGGAGCACTATAGAGTGGACAGAGACCTCCTGCAGCAAATTGTTGAGCTGTGCAGGCCACGCCTCACATGCAGAACCAACAGAGGAGAACCAATTCCAGTGGAAACCAAGGTATGTGTTGGCCTACGAATACTAGCAACAGGTACCTTTCAGAGACCAACTGGTGATATGATGAGGATATCACAGGCATCAGCATCTAGGGTACTGCACCAGTTCCTTGATGCCATGTCAGCACATGTCGGTGATCATGTATATTTCCCCAATTCCCGTGAGGTATTGGCTAGCAATATGCATCTCTTCCAGCAAATAGCGGAATACCCTGAGGTAGTGGGTGCAATAGACTGCACACACATATGCATCAAAGCACCAGTCAGTGAGCAGGGTAGGGTCTACTTCAACCGCAAGGGCTTCCCCTCCATCAACTGCCAGGTTGTGTGTGATGCCCAGGGCATAATACTGAATGTGTGTGCTGGCTGCCCTGGAAGCTACCGTGATTCCCATATCTGGCATCTGACGCAGCTGTACCAGAAATTTGCCAATGGGGGCATCCCACATGGTCACCTAGTGGGGGATGCAGGCTATGCACTGGAGCCATGACTGATGACACCCATCAGAAACGCACACACACCTGAACAGGAACGCCATAATGAGGCACACGTACAAACACAAAATGTAATCGAGCGTGTGTTTGGGCTGCTCAAGTCACGGTTCCGGTGCCTGGACACATCTGGTGGAGCCTTGCAGGACTCACCAACTACATGTACCCAAATTGTTATGGTATGTGCTATGCTACATAATATGATCCTGTGAAAACAGCTGCAGCAGGACCAGCATAGGCCTGGCCCAAACAGTCCCCCACCATTGCCAAGGTCATCCCAGGCAGAGCGTGACTCGGAGGAGGAACAACCTGAGCCTGCCCCAGTAGGCAGAAGGAGGCATGCCCAGTATGCTCTGCCCTTGGCAAAGAGGCAATGCATAGCACATACACTGGCTCAGTAGGAACCCTGGAAATGATACCTCTCTCTGACCTGCACATATAGTAAAAGGGATGCCTAAGTTGACACTACCTGCCTCAAACATGTACAAGGAGTGTAGTTTGTGCATCCAACATAGGCAGCCATGCAGCACCACCTGAGGAATGATTGCCATGTGTCAAGAAATTTAAGGTAGTGCTAAACAGCATTTACCACCATGTAGTATATGCAAACAGAATCGCACACACCAACTAGTACAACTGTGGTCAATGTCGAGTAATATTGGGGCAATGTCCAACAAAGTTGGTGAATATACAGCAATGTCGGACAAGCCTGGTCTAAGTAGGGCATAGCAGAACAAAAGCCAACATGCTTATATTTGCTTAACTGGCCCTTAAGCAGTCTGGTCTGCTCAGTATGGAAATATAAAGCAGTGATGGGCTTCGAACCCAGGATACTGTGCACCATAGTTAAAGTACTGAACCACTAAACCATGATAGCATTGCACTGGTTAGCCAGTATGAAGGAATGTTGATAAGTCTATGCAAAGTATCTCATGGAAACCCTGCAGGCACAGCATAATCCCTGTTGAGTTATGACACAAAGGTGAGTCCTGCAGTAAGAACAGAACTTGACTTCCAACACACACAGTATAAATGTTAATATTGGTCATGTTCACACACATCCACAAATGTAGTGCACTTCAGATCGCAACATACTGAAAGGTGACACTGGGCATGCTCACTCACTTGAATAAATGAGACATATGTCAGGCAACAAAACATGGAAAGCCTGAACTGGGCATGCTCACACACTTAGGCCATGTCTGACTACAGCAGTGGGCCACACATATCTGGCAGTTGCATGTGTTAACCCAGTAACCTCTCACTATCCAGCAATCCACCCTGTGCACACAGTTACATGACAACAGACACTTATATAATATAGCGGAACCCTGTCATGATCAAACATGTTCCACAGATACCTAAGTTGTTCATAGAAACTGGGAAAGCAAAGATGATAAAGACCTGCAAACAGTATCAGCAATAAATAATGTGCATCCCGAGCAGAAGCATAGGTTCAGAGGTCGATACTAGGCTATCTGCCCTAGGGTATGTACAAGCCTAGCCATAGTGTGTTTGGCTTTTGCAGCCCTGTCAGATTACTACACTGTGCCAGTGAATAGTAGGTCACACAAGATAGCCCATGTACGTTTAGGCTAGTGTGCCTCTGTCTAGCAGGGACACAGATGATATCCCATGGATAAACATACGATCACCCATACAGCCGTCAAGATGTCCCCTGTAGGTGGTTAGTGGGTGGCTCTGCCTATGTGAAACTGTGATCACAATCTGGAGTGAGTGGAGGCACTGGGATAAGAATCTGTCCCACCAGCATGTCATATTAACATCTGTGCTGAGGTATATGTCCTTGGAGTGTGTAGCTACAAGGGAGTTGGATATCCTGAGGTGGAGCATGTCCATTAATTCTGGGTTGGGTATTACTGCAAACAACAGGCACACATCATATCTGAGTAGGTGGTAGGTGACGGAGTAGAGCTGGAGTTACTGCATCTGAACTGTGCAGGTCATCTGTGTGAGTCCCTACATCTGTGTGGTGCGGAACTTACAGGTTCATAGGTTCATAGGTAGATACTAGGCTATCTGCCCTACGGCATTTATAAGCCTAGCCAGAGTGTATTTGGCTTCCGTCTCCCTATTAGATTTATCTACTGTGCCTCTGTAAATTAGGTCACAGAAGGTACCCTTTAAGATTAGTTTGCTGTGCCTCTGTCTAGCAGGGACACAGAAGAGATCCCAGGGGTGAATTTGTGATTTCCCATCCACATGTCCCGAATTGGCTTGAAGAGGGTCAGCGAGGGGCTATGTCTAATATGAATTGGGATTCTATTCCAGAGTGAGGGGAGCCTCTGGGAAATGAATCTGTCCCTCCGGCATGTCCTTTTTATTCTTGTGCTGAGGTTTAAGTCCCTGGAGCGTGTATCTCTAAGGGACTTGGATATTTGACGTGGAGCATGTCCATTAATTCTGGGTTTGACCTGGCTTTGCATATCAGGCATAGATCACCTCTGAGTAGGTGGTAAGCATCTGAGTAGATCTGGAGGTTCTTTAGTTGAGCTGCATACGACATCTGTTTGTAGCCCATGATCCTCTTGGAGAGGTACTTTTGGGTCTCTCCAGTTGCTGCAGGTGTCAGGTAAGGTACATCCCAAAAGGGCCATTGTATTCAAGTAAGGGGCTGATGAGTGACGAGTAGAGGGGCCCAATGACCTCTCTTGATCTAGATGCGAACCCTTTAGTGATAAGGTGGCATATACAGAAGGTCTTTGCAACCACTTTGGCAATGTGATTATCAAAGGAGAGATTACTATCTACATTGGTCCAGAAATCTCAAATTACTACTTCTGTACTTAATGGATTACCATCAATGTGGTAATTTGTGTGCACCTTGTTTTTCCCAAAGGGGATGAATATGCACTTTTTAGCATGTAGCTCGAGCCCGTGGCTCTGGCACCAAACATCCATCTCTGTGAGACCCTTCAGGAGGATGCTTGTGTCAGCTGGAGAGTTGAATATGGCCCCCAGTTTGCAGTCATCTGCAAACTTTGTCAGCCATAATCCCCCCGTGTTAGCCTGAACCTCAGAGAAGTATATACCAAACAAGAGAGGTCCCAGAACTGAGCCCTGTGGGATGCCACTTGTAACTGGTTTAGATTTGGACATGGCACCTGTGATTCTGACCATGTGGGTTCTATCCCTGAGCCATTTTGCAACCCATATTGTGATATAGGGGGTGATATTTAAGCTGGTAAGCTTATTTATGATGCCCGAGTGGGGTATTGTGTTGAAGGCTTTTGCAAGGTCCAGGTAGGCTGTGTGGACTACCTTGCCCTCATTTATAGCTTTGGTAACTGTTTCAAATAAATCAACTAGGTTTAAGAGGCAAGATCTGCCCTTAGCAAAGCCGATTTGGGTAGGGTCCAGGGTCTGAAGGCTCCCAATGACTTTGTTTATGAGTTCCATGATAATATGCTCCATAGCTGTACAGACCAGACTAGTCAGGCTTATGGGGCGATAGTTCCCAGGGTCCGTTGTGGCACCACCTTTGTGGAGTGGAACTACTGTAGCTGTACACCATTATTTGGGTACATATCTTGTAATAAGGCTAAGTTTGAACAGTGACTTAATGTGAGGGCTCAGTTCTTCTTGTAGCTTGTGTAAGACACAGCCTGGGATACTGTCCGGTCCCATAGCTGCTGTGTTTTTTGCTTTGGATAGGGTAGCTTTCACCTGTGCAACTGTGATGTCAGGGAGGTTACATTCAGTCGGTATAGGCATTTGTTCCTCTGGGGGTGAAGGGGGGGAGAGGTTTGTGCTGAATCTGTCTGCCAGGATGTTGGGTATGTCTGTAGGTTTGGTATATTTTGTACCATTATGCAACAATTCAGAGCATATCTGGGAGTTTCCACCCATATTATGGACATAACTAAAGAAGGGCTTGTGATTATCTTTAGTGTGTAGGGCAATTTCCCTTCCGAAACTGGCCTTTGATGATTCTATGAGGTATCGAAGTTTCTTGCTAATACAGATCAGAGATGCCTTCCATTTTTGGGATTTTGCTCTGTCGTGTAGTAGCTTCCTCCTTCTGCTGTATAGCTTATTTATGGCCGTGGTCCACCAAACAGGTCTCCTGTTTTTGGAGGAGTGAGCCTTCGTTTTATTTGGGATAGCACGATCCATGCATTCCTGCAGGCGCTCATAGAATGCATTTGTAAAGGATTCTGCGGATTGGCCTGTATTATCCTCTGGGCTGTGGGCTTTAAAGGATTCCACCTGAGTCTTGAGATGTACAAAGTTGGCTTTTGAGAAATTCTTTACAGTGATTTCCTTGGCTGGCAGTGGGGACGGAATATGGATGTCCATGGAAATTAGTTAATGGTCTGATCTTACCAATGAGGGGTTTACCTCTGGTGTGGAACATAGAGTCCCCATGTTGGTGATGACCAGGTCCAATATGTTGTTCCCTCTTGTGGGAGTAGTGACCAGTTGTTCCATCGCATTACAGTTTATAACTTCAAGGTACCATTGGGCGAGTGTGTTTGGGCATGAGTAGTTGTCGCAGTCAATGTTTGGGTAGTTGAAGTCACCCAATAACATAGTTTGAGGAGAGACCTTGATATTCTTAAGTGTTCTCAGAAATGCCAAGTGGGGTTCCTGTAATAGGGAGGGTGTTCTGTAACAGCCTACAAACTGTAAGGCAGTTTGGCCCGCTGTTAGTTGCACATGGATGGTTTCTGATGCTCCGTGCAGTGCCACTAACCTGGAGGTGTAGGTATCTTTGATGAATATAGATACTACCCCGCCTTTTGTGCCTCAGTCTGAGTTTTGTGTCTGAAACACATGGTATGAGTTATAACCTGGTAGTGCTGGGGTGCTCTCAGGAGCCTTGAACCAGGTTTCTGTTACTGCACAGACATCGATATTCTGCATACTGAGGAGAGCCTCAAGTGCATGCATCTTGAGGTTTAGACTTCTGGCATTGAGTAGCATTACCTTGAGATTTTGTATCCTTGGGTTGTCTATGGAGGTGGGTTTGTCCTTTGAGCGTCACCTAAAAAATGCACTATGGGGGTGGCAAGAGGCATGGTCAGTATACAAAAGCCTAAGGGTGACAGGTTCAAGCCATCCCTAGCAAAGCAACATGGCTTGTCGGGCATGTCATCCCAGGCTGACAGACACTGGATCTCCATTGAATGACACCAATACTTTAGAGAATTGTTGAAACTGATCATTTTGTCTTTATACTCTGGCATCATTCTTGGTGAGGGCAAGATGCTACTCAAGGTCAGGGTCATACCAGCCTGGGCCACATGATCAGAGAGCTCGTCTATGTCTCTTTTCTTGTAGTCCAGGGAGGTACATCTCATGTCATTCACACCTGCATGGACAATGACGGAGTCATACTTGTACTTGCTTTGGAGTGACCTGAGTGCTTGCGTTATGTGGTGGAACCTGGCACCTGACAGGCAGCTTACAGTGACCTTCTTCTTGTTCAGTCATTTGAGCGGGACGTCAGTGTGCCGGACAATAGATTCCCCTATAACAAGTGTATTTGGTGTGTTGTTTGGCCTTAAGTGCTGTGACTGTGAGGCACACTGATCTTGTGAGATATGTGATTCATGGGTATTGTTGAGGGGTGGCTGTTGCTTGGGTATCTGTGGCCAGTACAGTTGCTGCAGGTATTGGGCAAGGTACATCCCAAAGGTGGCATTGTAACCAAGCATGGTTGTTATTAGTATAGGGGCACAATGACATCACTCGATCTAGATGTGAAACCATATGGGATAAGGTTGCTTATATAGAAGGTCTGTCCAACCACTGTGGCAACGTGAATGTCAAAGGCGACAGTACAAATAAGTCATGTCCCCAATCACCTAACAACATCTACCGTATGTAATGGAGTACTATCTATGTGTTAATGTGTGGGCATGTTGTTATTCCCAAAGGGGATGACTATGCAACTAATGGCATTTAGCTGTAGGCCATGGCTCAGGCACCAGTCATCCATCTCTGTGAGACCCTGTTGGAGTATGCATGTGGCAGCTGGAGAGGTGAGTATGGCACCCAGTTTGCAGTCAAGTGCGAACAAGGTCAGCCATATTCCCCCATGGTAGCCTGTACATCAGACAAATATATATTGAACAAGAGAGGTCCCTGGACCAAGCCGTGTGGAATGCCACGTGTAACTGGTGTATAGTCAGACATGGCACCTGCAATTCTGACCATGTGGGTGCTATCCCTGATCCAGGTAGCAATCCATCATGTGAGATATGTGTCCATATCGATGCGGGTGAGCCTATGCATAATGGCCCAGTGGGTTATTGTGTGGAAGGGTTTAGCAAGCTTCAGGTAGGCTGCGTGTCAACTGTCCCTATGTCGATGGAGCTGTTAACCATCTAAAGAATACAAACATGTTCAAGAGGCAAGATCTGCCCACAACAACGCTGAAATGTGTAGGACACAGTGTCTGTAGGTTCCTGATGTCTATGTTTAAGAGTCCCATGACAATACGCTCCATAGCTTTGCATAACAGGATAGTCAGGCTTATAAGGCAATATTGTCTGTGGTCCGTTCTGGCACCAACTATGTGGAGTGGGACCACTGTCATTGTATGCCATTCCATGGGTACATATCCTGTAGTAAGTCTGATATTGCACAGTGATGTAATGTGAGGGTTACTTCTGTCATGAAGCTCATGTAAGATGCAGGCTGGGACACCAACTGGTCCCATTGTTGCTGTAATGTATGCTTTGGGGAGGGCAGCACTCACCTGTTACTGTGTGGTGTCAGGGAGGTTACACTCTGCTGGGATGGATAGTCGCTCCCTAGGGGGGATGGGGGGGAGACATCTGCACTGAACCTGTTTGCCAGGATGTTGGCTATGCCAGTGGGTTCAGGATAAGTGTAGTCAGTATGCAGTAACTCACAGCATATCAGTGAATGTCCACCCAGGTTCCTGACATAACTGATGAAGGCCTTGTGATAGTCCTATGTGTCTGGTGCAATTGTCCATGAGAAGAAGACCTTAGATAAGTACATGAGTGATCATAGCTGTCTGCTAGTACAGCTCACAGATGCTTTGCCATCTGGGATTGTGCTCTATCATTTAGTAGCTTCCTCCTGACACTGTACAGCTTATTAATGGCTGGTGTCTACCAGACAGGTCCCCTGCCATTGGAGGAGTGAGTTTTGTTGTTATTTAGGGTAGCACAATCCATGCAGTCCACTAGGAGTCCATAGAAAGTGTATGTAAAGGATTCAGCAGTCGGAGCTGTATTTGACACTGTCTCAGGGTCTCTGAAGGATACCACCATGCTCTGGTGAAGTGAGACGTTGGCTCTTCAGAAGTTCAGCAAGATTACCCAGGATGGGTTTGTGGATTGTATATGTATGTCCAGTGAGATAGATGTATGTTCCGACCTTACCAATGAGGGGTATATTGCTGGTGTGGAATATAGAGTCCCCATGTTGGTGATGATCAGGTCCAGTATGTATTCCCCCTTGTGGCTGTGGTGACTGGTTGTGCCATAGCATATGAATTTACAAATTGGAGCGACTGCAGGGCGAGGTTGTTGCGGCTTGAGTAGTATACCCAGTTAATATTCGTGTATCTGATATCACACAATATAATGGTGTTTGTGGAGACCATCATATCCTCCACTGTTCCTAGGAAAGCCGAGTGTGGTTCCTGAGTATGGGAGGGTGGTCTGTAGTAGGCAACAAACTGAAAGGCAGTTTCGCACAATGGTAGTTGTATATGTTTGGTCTGTGATGCTTAGTGCAGTGCCACTAACCCAGAGGTGTGTGTATCTGAGATGTATGTGGATACACCCCCTAGTTGTGTTGCCCGTTCCAAGTCCTGTGGTCAGAAAGCATGGTATGAATCATAACCTGGTAGTGCTGGTGTGCATATGTGACCCTGAACTAGGTGTCTGTTAGTGCACATATATTGCTATCCCCCATACTGAGGGGAGTCCTGAGTGGCCGCAATATGAGGGTAACACATCTGGTGTTGAGCAGCATTACCCTTAGTGTTATTTAACCTGTAATGTCTATGTAGGTGGGTTTGTCTTTTGAGCCCTGCTCAACAAATGTACTATGGTGGTAGCAAGAGCCTTAGCCAGCATTCAAAGGTCCAAGGGTGACAGGTGCAAGCTGTGCATAGTGAAGCTATGTGGCATGTTGAGCATGCACCACAGGCTGACAGACACTGCATCCCCTATGAATGACACCAATCTGTTAGCTAAGTGTTAAATGTGATATGTTTGTCTGTATACTGTGACATCATACTTGGTGGGTGTAAGATGCTTGACAAGGTCAGGGTCATATTGGCCTGGGCTACATGATAACACTGTTCCTCCATGTACCATGCCATGTGGTCCAGGGAGTAACATCTGAGGTCTTATGCACCAGCATGGACAATGATGGTGCCAGTCCTGCACTTGCTTTGTAGTGACCTGACTGCTTGTGTTATGTGGCAGATCCTGGCACATGACAGACAGCACAAAGGGACTATTCCCTTTTATGGGCTGGTGAGTGGTACATCAGTGTGTCTAACAATAAGTGTCACCTATCACAAGTGTATTATGTGTGTTGTTTAGCCCGAAGACAAGTGACTGTGTGGCACACTGACATTGTGAACTATGTGAGATGTGGGTATTGTAGTGGGGTAGCAGTTGTGTGTGTGCCTGCTGTGGAGGTCTCTGCTGCTTAGGCAGAGTTCATTTACAGCATCCGAGTATGTGTATGTGTGATAATGTGGCTTGAGTGCTGTCGCCAGAGGATATGTGAGACTGATATGTGGTGTGTGTGGTTATCCTCACCACCTGATAGACTATGTCAGTCATGGGTCGAGAGAGTTTAGCACCCTGTATGTCTCTATAGGTGCATCTCACACATATATCTTGGTTTGTTGTGAGGAGGAGAGTGTTGTCTGTGTACATGAGGCAGATGTGACATTGTGTCTACATCACAATATTCACCAGCTGGACTGAAGAGTGCACACAAAGCCGACCCCTGGACATGCCGGGATATCATCATGACATACTCTGTAGCCAGATGAAAAAGGATCAGTAGGGTGTTAAATGTGTATAGGAGTATAACAGAGATTAGTGCTCAGGTTTGTTGGTGTTCTGTAAAGAGTAGCTGAGAAGGAGTCCAGACTAAATCATGTCACCTCCGACAGCTATGTCATATATAGCAATGTACACACATATATGTCCTGAGTCAGGGCCAACTGTACCTGACTGACAATGCCGACATCCTGACAAACAGGCCCATATATACATACCCACCTCCCACCGACGATAGTCCATATCATCATACCAGGAGATATCACATGTAGAATGGATGAACAGCTACCCCCATGCTAAAAGCATGGCATCAAGTGGACTACATTGATTCCCAATATGTGTCATGCATAAACTACAGTACAAATAGATCCTGCACCTGAATAGTCAGCTGAACCCCCCCCCCCTACACAGGATGTAGAACCGTTGAATGTGTTACAGCAACATATGGCACTCCACACAAGTGTTGGTGCACAACACACCATGAGAAGTACAGTCCAGTATGCCTATGAAGTATGATCTGCAAGGCCATGGAGTCCATCATGGTTGAAGTCATAAACTGAGCTATTGGAAGCTGACATACACACAACCCTACTAACCGTGGTATGTTCATGTGCAGATCATGGTTCCCAAACATGCTAGACTGTTTGCAAGGCAGCCACACAGGACATACTTCACTGAACACAGCTACACATGTCTCACATACACTTTGAATAGCCCTTTATCAACATCCCAGGCACATGTAGTACCCACAAAACCAACAAGCTGTGCATAAATATGTGTTGACATATGAAGGAATGTCGATGTGTCCACAGATAGATCACACAAGGTAAGGATTATGAGTTCCTGTTCCAGCTGTTGACACCTGACGACCCACATGGACCATTCCTGGAATGGCATAAAACAAAGTGTACACACATTACCATGGCCAGTCTGATGATGTCACCACCCTAGAAATACAGACAGAGAAGGGAGACTGCCAAGTAAAGCAAATAGCGCAGTGCTAATGCATCTGTCTCTAGTGTCATGACCTACTTAGGTAGGGGTTTGAATCCTGCAAATGCTAATTGTGTTTGTGTGTGTGGGGGGGTGTATGTGTGCACACGTCTCCTTGAAAGGAGTGGCCATTTTGAAGATTGGGAAAACATACTAAAGATGTACATTCCTCTTTGGAATGACTGATGATGTCACCATCCTAGAAATACAGACAGAGAAGGAAAACCACACACTAAAACAAATAGCGTGCCGTGCTAATGCATTTCTTTCTAATATCGTAACCTAGTTAGGTAGGGGTTTGAATCCTGCAAATGCTGACTGTGTGTGGGGGATGTGTGTGTGTGATTCTCCTTGAAAGAAGTGGCCTTTTTGAAGACTGGGAAAACACACTAAAGATGTATATTCCTCTTTGGAATGACTGATGATGTCACCACCCTAGAAATACAGACAGAGAAGAACAACCACCCAATAAAGCAAATAACGCACTGTGCTAATGCGTCACTCTTACACTAGTATTATAATCTAGTTAAATAGGGGTTTGAATCCTGCAAACACTGACTGTGTGTTTGGGGGGTATGTGTGCAATTGTCTTTGAAAGGAGTGACCTTTTTGGGGACTGGGAAAACACACTAGAAGATGTACATTCCTCTTTGGAAAGACTGATGATGTCACCATCCTAGAAATACAGCAGGAGAAGGAAGACCAGCCATTAAAGCAAATAGCATGCCGTGCTGATGCATCTTTTTCCAGTATAATAACATAGTTAGATAAGGGTTTGAATCCTGCAAAGTATGTGTGTAGTTTCCTTTGAGAGGTGTTTCTTTTTGGAGACTGGGAAAACCCAGTAAAGGAGATACATTCCTCTTTGGAAAGTCTGATGATGTCATCATCCTACAAATACAGCAGGAGAAAATAAACCAGCCAGTAAAGCAAATAGTGTGCTGTGTTAATGCGTCACTCTTTAGTATCATAACATTGGTAAGTATGTGTTTGAATCCTGCAAATGCTGACTCTGTGCCTGTCAATGTTGGTCAACACAGTGTGGGTTTTGCTTTTACTATGGTATGGCATAGTTTGATGACAGTAGTAAGTACATTGCAGACATCAGGTATCTGCATGGCAAATATATATGTGTACATGTCCCCTCAATCAGTACATAGGTGTGAAGCCTGCATACTACATGAATACATTTGTTTCCATTGACAGGTTGTGCCGCTGCTACTCAGATCATAGGTCACATATGTTTATATGTGACATGGCCATCCACTGTTGTGTTCTGTAACCAAGGTCATCTGTGGCACACACACACCCATGACAGTTACTTAAGAGTAGTGTGAGTGAGGGTATATGGCTGGGGTATATGTCAGACATGGTCATACACAACAAAGTCTGCCAAAAATGGACGGTTGAAAGGGACACATGACATAACATGGGTCTGTATGAACACAATGGTACCTGACATACATGTTGAGGGCTACCACCAGTGTGGTACTGATGGGATAGTATGTATAGTACATGAGGATGACTATGCCATAGTCGGCTTACTGCTATACAGTATGTATCACACAACATGTATCTGTCTGTATGATACCCCTGTGTAGGATATGCGTCCCATCCAGGGAATGCATTGTACGCCATTCCATGCATTCCCAGATTTGGATGGACACATCCTTAGTGTGTCTGCATGTACCTAAGGGGGCTATATGACACACAGGTGTGTCACAGTAATGGGTGGTGGATATCACCACTGGTTAGTGTTATAGTGTAGCACCGGAAGGATCCAATTGATACTGGGTTCCCTACTACTGTGTGTCATTTGTCAGGACATCATCCAATGATTGCTTATAGTCATGCTGTTGAGGTTGTGTATACTACCAGACTGAAAATCATTGACTGATATTAACGGTATCACCCACAGCATAGTGTCAACCCATGTCATACACATGTCTACCCATGTTAGTACATAACTGTAGTAGAATGCATACTGGCCATTGAAAGATGCAATGGGATGTTAATAATGTGTATGACAGGGTATGCCACATGTCCCATGTGTCCACTATGCACGTACATCCAGACAGTGTGCACCCACCATGTTCACAGATGTTCACTTGCTAATCTGTACTGCACACATCACACACATACTGTCCACTCGCTAACACATGCTGGCAACACATCATACATCAGCCAAGTGGCACATGGGTGGATAATACATACTCAGACCTAACAGTGGTGTAAACAATGCTACATTGACAAACAGAGCTTTGATGCATAATGTCTGCTCAGATATACCTGCAAGGATGTAGTTAGACTTCCTTGTTGACAACTTGCTATTATTGCTACACTGCTATAGTGTCACCCTGTGCATCAGCACCATGTTAGCCTGTCCCTCCATCAATAATGCAGATGACAGGAGGTGGCACAAGTATCATAATATGCACAGGGCGTTTTGTTGTTTGCCAAAGCCTGACATTGACCCATCCAATCGACATGTCTATGTGTGTGTGTGTGTGTGTGTGTGTGTGTGTGTGTGTGTGTGTGTGTGTGTGTGTGTGGGACAACAGTACAGCATGGGCCAATGTTGATTTAATGTGTGTGTGTATGTGTGAGCCCTAGTTGTTTGCTTAATGTGTGTGTGTCTGCATGGACACAGCTCCACCATGTGGCTGCCATATACCGTGGTTTGTGGGACAGCCATAGACTGTACCTGCTTGGCTGTACAGATCACTGTTTCCAGCCATGAACACAGTACCTGTGCCTCGCAGGGGTGCTACGGACGGTATCGGGTACCAACCCTGACTGGGTACTGTCATCAGAGGCAGAGGTAAGATGACTGGACCCATGTCCCTGCTGGGACTGGTCAGAGCCATGTGCACGTGGTCTACTGGGATGGACAATGGACAGGCCAGCCCCAGCATTTCTGGGGCTGGTACTGCCACTGCGGGAGCAGCTGTGAGCTGTGGGCCATCCAGGACCACTGCCAGCTGTTGCTGGCATGCGTCCGCGTCGATGTTGCAACCGTCCAGCACGGTCCTGGCTTGAGGAAGACATGTTGTGGAGGGCATCTATTGTCTCCCCCCAACATCTATCAATGACCTCGGTGTATGTCCAGATGGCACTGGCAAGGTCACGGATGCTGTCATTGATAGCGGTGTTATATGCCCTCTGCGCCCTAAGTCCCTGCCTGGTGCACCGTTCCTTACGTGCCTGAGCCTGCATTACAGCCCGGAACATAGTGGGCATTGTAAGACCTGTGAGGGCATGCCTGCCAGTGGCAATACATCCAGTGGTGCTCCCCCAAGAAACCCTGGACCTCCGCCTATGTGGTACCATTGTGGGTCTACGGCTATGGCTGCTGTGAGGGGATGCACGTGCCATGGGTACCACACTCTCCTGGTCAATGCCAACTATATGCTGTCCCTCCCCTATAGCCATTGGTGGTGAGAGATGTAATGGCAGTATGAGTGTGCACATGGATGGGGTTGAACGCTGTGTACTGTCAATTGGTGGACCAACGACAGACTCTGTCAAATCTCCCTGTGCCAAAACACATGTCTCATCATCATCACTATCCGTGGCAGTGGCTTCAGGTTGCCTGCTGCTTTCGCCAAGCCCTACCTCAGCACCTGTGAGAGGAAGACAGGAAACACACGTTATGGTCTGCACATGCACACATGCACATATGCACACATGCACACATGAACACAGGCACACAGGCACACAGGCACACAGGAACACATGCATGCAGGAACAGAGGGACACAGGAATACATGCACACTCCTCACTACAGCAGATACACATGCACAACAGACTTCCAAATCATACTCAATACTGGTTGAAGGTGGGTGACAGTATCACAAGGCAAACAGTCACGCACACGTGTCAGCTTGCAGAATAAGTGTTGCTCAAGTCCATGCATTGTGAGTGTAGACAGCCATAGTTGACAGTGTACATGGCTGTGGTGCATGTGTGTACATGTTCAGTGATTGCTTACACCCTGGAACACAATGGGTACAAGGACACGACATTTATGTGCAAGTATTATAAGCTCTGCAATGTCCTGTGCACCATCACACACAGGTATACATACCATGGCTGCGTGTGTTATCTGTGTGTCACATGGGTTTCCATGTCTGATTGCAGTGTCTGTGTCTGTAGCAGATAATTGTGGACACAGGTGTAGCACATGCATGCTATGTACACACATGGGATGGGTGGTGCATGTATACATGATGGGATACCAATCCTGGACATCGCCATTGTAACAGAATGGGGTGTAGTACCATTAGCCATCATCATCATGCATCATGTGGTCACTCAAGACCACTAAAGTGTGCTAGACCACCGCCTAGCAAGCTGTACCTGAACCGCAGTGCCATGGCTAAGTTCACAATTACACAGCCACATTGCACAAGGGTGTGTGAGGTGCCCAATAGGGAGCATTGCCTAACATGACTGTGTTATGTGTTGATGAGTGTTGCACAGCCCCATGCTAGGCCCCTACCCCTCAGGTATGGTATGTGTGGTGTGTGGATGACATGTGGGATACTGAAGTGTGACCTGCTAGCGTGTGTCCGGTTACACTATGTGTAGCATGTTGAGGTGTACTGCGCATGACAAATGTGTTATGTTGTGTACATGTGTGTCAACTATGCCTATCCAATGTGCAGTACAGTGTTGCCACATTTGTGTCTGATGCTCTGTGCATTGCATGTGAATGAGGCAACTACTGACATTACTGAGATGCACAGCATGCATTATGCGTAGGTGTGTTATGTGTACATGGCCTACACCTCACCTATGACATGCACAGTTCAATACCAAGTTTAAAGCGTTAACACACTCACCAGCATGCAATGTCTGCCCTGCTGTCACACCAGAGGGACCTGCAAGAATATGACACAGTTTGTCAGTGGCCACACCTGTGGCATTGCTACTGTGAGTGTGCTAAACTACAGTAGAACAACAGACATAGGTGTACAGATACTATTCACATTGTCAGTATTGCACACAATAGGCAGCACAACTGCTAAACACAGTACACATCTCACACATGCATAATCTAACAATACAGGTAACAGTAGTCTACAGCTAGGGCATGTTACTTGCATGCTCCATGTCACTATGCTGGGTAGCTCCGGCCTCCATGGTGACACATGTGTGATGTTGTTGTTGCTGTAGGCCAGGGGCCACCACACTTAGCAACAGTTCCTCCACTCTGGTGAGGGGGGGATGTATGGCCACCCCACCACCTGTGGCAAGCTGTTGTCTGCGGATATCAGACGCACTCTGCTGGACATGTCTGATTAAATCACTGCAGTGATGGCATACCTGCTCATATGTCCAGTTATGCATGCCTATGTCATTTACCAGACGAACAAGTTCTTGCCACAGTGCAGTACGCTCCTGCTGGTGCTGGCTGGCCCTTGAAAACAGCAGGGTATAGTGCTGTACCAGGCTGTGGTGGATTTCCTGTTCCTCTGCAGCTGTGTAGCAGGGGTTTCTGTGATGAGCCATATGCCTGGAAGACAAGTAAACAATATGTGTGAGCAAGTCATGTGGCTCACTTAACATTATACAGTACAGATATCAGTTAACTGCCATATATAGCATCTGTTCATCTGTCAGAGGATACACACATTCAATACCACATATCAGTGCTCAGCCCACAACTGGCTGACAGTGCCTGCCACACTCCATATGACACACCAGTATACACCAGTACTTGGCTCACTGTTTGGGATCCAATGCACAGCCTTGCCAGGGGGGTACATATTAAGCTGATGCATGCAGATATATGTCATCCATTGCAATGAATGTGAAGTACAGTTACAGTATAACCAGTAACCTACCATAGTCGTTGATGCCATACCCCTACCTAACATATGTGCACAGTTGTTAATATAGCTGGCATACTGCCGTAACAGAGTACACATGTTACTAGGTACACACGCAAACCCTGCATCACACATGTGATTGCAGACATGGTACAGGCATCATTACACACACATCAGACATTCATACCATACACAAATATATGCTAACACAGATGAGCATTTGCTATGTACCTTACAGTACTGTGTGCCCCTACTTACAGATACCTATGCCTGAGGAATGTAATCTGTGCAGACTGCAGGAAACACACAAGACATTGTTACCAGGGAATGTGAACATACACCATGCTGTGCTGTTTACGCCTACAGATTCAGGTGGTACAACAGTTCTAATGTCGGATGGGGTCACCAGCAGTACCTCTTACTGAGCACACATGTATTGCATCAGCCTATGATGGGACACCACAGTCGTACACAAGGACTTATGTCACAACATATTTCATCCTACTATGTCTGCATCCCAATAATTGACACATCTTTCGCTGGCCTCACACGTAGGACACAAATGACCATGATGGAAACAACCTTACTCCTAGCTATCACACCATCACAGACCTTGCACACATTCACTGTCACACTCATTCCACCTCACATAGCTGGTATTGCACTGTGTACATGTCTGTGTGCATTGTGTCATAAGTAGGTAATACGCTATTGTCCCTGGGGCCTACAGCAGCCTAGCCATATGCTACCCTGGCCTGTGACACACATGTAATTAGATTTCACTTCCTCCTGTCAACCGGATACACGGAGGTGATTCCCAGGGCATGTTACCTATCCCCCAGACATTCATCAGGGGTATGTCTGACATCTGCTACTGAGGAGCCTTGTTTGTTCATGCTGGGTGGTTTACTCCAGAGTATGGCATATTTGCCAACAGGAGCATATTCCTCCAGCATGTGCTGTTTAGTGATGTTGCGTACACTAGGGACCTAGGCCGTGTAGCCCAGTGGGATTGTGAGGTGTTGACATGGTGGTTGTCTGACTGCTATGGGTGTGGCATGTCTCTGCATGTTTAGCAGAGGTAACCTCTGGGTGGCCAGTATACAACACAATGTAGCTGTGGTTATGTGAGACAGTCTGCATAGGGTATGTGTATCAGGGCAGTATTACCCTTTGTGAGGTATGTCTGTGGACTTTCCACTTGCTGTAGTTGTCATGTGAGGTACATACCACATGGGGCATTGTCATGAGTACAGAGGAACGCTGACCCATATTTCCATACATGACACAGCGTTTGTGATTACACATACCACGTAGACAGATTACAAGACTAGTGTGGCACTGTGAAAATCAAACGAGAAGCTACTGTCCACCTGTGTCCCATGTTCCCTTCTGACACCTTCAGTGTTAGTCAGGCAACCACCTATCTGGTAGTTAGTGGGTAAAGTGTTTTGGAATGGGGTATGGCACTGCAGTATCAACACTGGTGTTCAGTCCATGCCTTGGTCATCAGGCACCTGTTGCAGTACGTCTGACCCTGTGTCTCCCTCTCTCACTATATATATATATATATTTATATATCTATGTATATTTATATACATACACATTTATATATCACTCTATGATATATATATATATATATATATATATATATATATATATATATACATATCTATATATATCCGTACATATCCATGTATATCTGTATATATCTATATATCTCTCTATATATCTATATATGTATATATCTATATATATATATATATATATATATATATATATATATATATATATATATATATATCTATATATATATATATATATATATATATATATATATATATATATATATATATATATATATATATATACACATATATATATATATATATATATATATATATATATATATATATATATATTTGTGTATATACACATACATATGTGTATATATATATATATATATATATATATATATATATATATATATATATATATATATATATATATATATATATATATATATATATATATATATATGCATATATATATATAACACATACTTGTAAACAGCCACTGCTGTACATATACATGCACATATATGCAGATATACTGGCCAACTTTCATGGTGGGAATATCAATTATGGAACAGTTGTGAGACATACAATTATGTAATAATATTGCACAGTGTTGTGCAGAATGCATTTCGCTATCCTCAGGCCGTACAGCCATAGCAGACCTCACTGGCTGTAACTCAGTCCCACAGCATTTAACCACCACATGACATATACCTGCACTGCTTGCTGGTTTCAATGCCACACACTACAACCTACATAGATATGTGCACATAGCAACCTTCAAATACATATATATGTCCAGCCTTCACTAACAGTTGCAGTATGTCCATTGCCCTATGCACATCTGCATCTACATATAGATACGGACTGCTACCACATAAGTAGTGTTCACAGAATGTAGAGTACCCATCAGACACATCATTTGGATGCCAGCAAATACATCTGTGTTACATACCTTACCTTTGTATGTCTCACCTCAGTCTGTTGTACCTGTTGATGTTTTTTATTTTTATTTATTTAGGTCGGTGTCCTCCACTGCCTCTGTTTGTTTTAATTTTTGTTTTGGTTTGTCAGTGTCGCCAACCGCCTCTGTTTTTTTTTTTTGGTTTGGTCTCTCCAACTGTTTGTCTGTCTGTCTGTCTGTCTCTCTCGCTCACTCTCTCTCTCCAGTTGCTGCAATGATATTATTGCATGTGTGGACAGCAAGTACAGGCTGCTTTTGTAGGTACCTGCACATGTGCATGTGATGGCCTCTGCACCAATTGGTGCCCACCATTTAGTAATTGCATGCAGCCTGCTGTGTGGTAATTGCAGTTCTCACTGTGATTTCAGGACACTGCTATAAAATGATAGGTTAGGTAGGTATAGGCCTTTCAGTTTTGCAAGGTGGGGACCATGCTTGTTTGCTGTGGACACTGCTGTGTCAGTCAGAATGTTGGTATATTTCTCATATCTGAAGCTGGGTTGTAGCCAGTGACATGCATGTTGTACTAAAACCTGACTGTTGCTTCTTCAAGTACACTCTTCTCAGTGTGTAACTTTACTCACACCTCCTAATGCTAACACTGGATACATGGGAATATGTACTTTCTTTTGGAATTAGGGAATTAACTGGCATACAACAGTAGTTATTGCAATGTATTCCTATGGCTTTCCTATTTTCTCTTTAAATTCAGTCCTTGTAATGCATGTCATATTTCTTTATTGCAATGTATTCCTATGGCTTTCCTATTTTCCCTTTATATGCACTCCTTGTAATGCATGTTATATATCATTCAGCACCAGGTTATTGTATGTATGCTGTGGCTTAGTGGTACATCATGCAGACTGGCGAGTCCAAAGTGTGGGGTTTGAAACTGGCAAGGGTATTTTATTTTGCTGCTGAGCAATACAAGGGCCTTGTCATACAGAGTGACTAAGGCACTTTTAAGCAGTTGTAAGCGGGTTTGCACGAGTTTGCGCAATGCTTATCTATGCTTGGCTAAGCGCACACCCAGTGACTACTGCTTAAAAGTGCTTGTTCCCGCTAACACCTGCGCTAATTTCTTTTAAAGAAAAGAAAATGGGGAAATAGAAAAGTGGTGAAAAAGGGGGCACAAAGAGGGTAGGACAGTAGAAAAACAAGCTTGGGATGTCCAGGAAGGATGTAGGGAAGGCCAATATCTGCACAATTCTTTATCAGCAATAGCTGTGCATATGTTAGAAATTTAGAGTGAGATTTTAAAACCTTCCACTCCTGAGAGAGGAGTGAGGACAACAAAGTATGCTGTACAGCCAATTGTAATTATCAGTTTACATGTCCAGCAGACATGTGTGCGAAATGGGCAGCTATGTATGGGGCGTAATTTTTTTGCTGGTACAGATTGCCCTTTTTCTTTTTTTTTTTCAGGTAAGAGTGGAATGTGAGGTAAAGGAAGTATGAATATTGGGGGAGGTGGGTTGGGGAGGTTAACAGACAAGACAAACAAGACACATACAGGGGTGGAGTATGACACGTGGTGGGTACACACAATTGACGGGGACAGATGTTTGGATATCGCAAGCCCACGAGCCCACAGATGGCAATAGTGGAACTGAGATCTCCACCCACGGGCAGTTACCACTGAGCCTTCACAGCCCAGGCCAGGGCTGTGCTGTGGGCTGGATAGGAGGGGTAAGCACACATGTGAGTTGTGTCACTCTCGCCTCAAGCTGGCGTTGGTGATCAGACATGGAACGCCTGATCTCACTACACACCACAGACCAGACCCTTTGGAGGGTGAGTGGAGGCTCTCCTCCGGCCATGCTTGCAGAGGGGGGGGTGAGCCCCATCCCCTGCAGCGCTTCCTCCCGAAGGTGGCACAGGGCCACTGGAGGAGGAGGTCCCGGGCTGGGCACTGGTGCTAGGTGCAATTGCCAGCTGAGGTGGGAGAGGTGGGTCTGCTGGGACCCACCTTCCCAGTTGTCCTATATTTAGCAGTATTTAATGGCTTTTTGGGTTAGTAACAAACAACACCATTCCAAATTAGTTGTAACACCATGCATTAGTATTCCCATTAACCAAACACACATGAATTCCAAACGTTGAACAGCAAGCATAACACATGCATATTTAGAACAACAGTGGACATTCCAACAGCATGCAGGGTTGATTGGTGGCAACAGGCCATCAGGTTTGGATATGTGAACAGGACACATGCATCAACGTACATGCAGATATGTATAAACCAACAGTACAAATGTCCATAGGAATTAATTGTGAAAACACATACCCAGTTTGGTGTGGAATGTCATCATTTGTGAACATAACGTAGGGTGGTAAAATATTACATTAACAACTTAAAATACCTATATGTATACTGTACATTCCTACTAGATGCAGATATATATATCCCCTACATGTATTAGTACAGTTCCCTGTATGTAACCTTAGAAATATTGGTGATGGAGATGTTGCTGCTACATTAATATACATTCCATTTGTATTCATATATGTTCATATCTGGCTGTGTTCAGGTAAAGTATTCTGCTACATTTGAACAGTTACGTACAGTTCTAGCAACAGTTGAGGACTATAAATATTCTTCTCAGATACAGGCATTCCCATCATCCAGTTTATATGGGCCTAGACACAACTGTGGATGTTCAGCATTTCATACAACCATACTATCTCCATAATGCAAGGGTACAACAACATATCCAAAATGTGGGATGGATACAGTCCAGGTATTGTACTTTATTAAAAACATTTCACTCTTTGGTTGTGGCTGTCTCATTCATTTCATTATGTACTGCATACAGTATACCTTTATTCCAGACTTCTTGCACCTTTATTGGTAGCTTCAAACTGTTTCTCACACTCTGTCACTTATTTTATATTTACATTTCAGGATGGTACTTAATTCCAGGCTTTATTAACATTTATTACTGGGTTACAACAATCCTTTCCAGCTGACTCACTTATTTCATATGACAGTATATACAAGGATGTATTCATGACTTGTCTGTCCTTTATTGATGGATTAGAACACTCATTTTCAGGCTGAAGCAGTTATCGGATATTACAGTACAGGTGGGAACTCTATTTGAGACTTATTTACTCTTTATTAATGGATTACAATACTCCTTTTCAGGCTGCATCACTTATCTGATCTTAGAATACTAGCAGAAGCTTTATTCTAGGCTTATTTGACCTTTATTACTGGGTTACAACACTGAACTCTTTTACAGGCTGTCTCACTTATATTCTATAATAATACCAGCTGAATACTTACTAACCTGCCTGGTGGTGCAGCCTTACAAGCCTATCAGCATAGGCTTGCTGATTCACAGAACGAACACCTGCAGCTGTAATATAAATGAAGGGATATTGGAACATACCTATCCATACTATAGGCTAGGATAGCTTTTCTTACATACTTAATTACATGAATACTTACTCAGTCATGGGGCATTGGGCATATGATGGGCCTCCTGGATCCATCGGTTCAGTTGGTCCTCCTTTCATCACTTCAGTCCCACATGATGGTGACGGACCTGCTCACCAGTCCTGGGAATGCCTGTGGCACTGGTAAGATCATGTGCCAACTGGTTGCACACCTCTGCCTTGTATGCTCCCCATTGAACCTGGCCCTGTATGAGTCAACCTTCATGTTGGTGGACTAGGAGCCAAACCATATATTTGGACTCCTCAATGCCCCACCTTTGCACTCTAAAGCGATTACCCTCTCCGACACCTGCCATCCTGACTGCAAATGGGTACCACAATCAGTTATGGTGAGTATTCCCGCTGATGGGGCTTAAATATGCCGCATTTCCCGCACGTTTTTGTGATTGGCCATTTTTGAGAATTCTAAGCTGACTGCAGACCTGCTTAGTAATGGTTAATCTACCATTTCTAAGTATATGTATGCTAATAGTGGTTATTTCTCCTAAGCTGTCATGGCTTAGTGGTTCTGTGCTTTTGTTATGATGCAAAGGGTCCTGGGTTCAAACCTTGTCATTCTTTTATTTTAATACTGTCTAGACAGGCTAGGGGGTGTGGCTGCGTTTAAGCAACTTAGCTCTACGTTGCTCCATGGTGCCCTACGGTGCCCTGGTTGGTGCGGCGCATACGTCCACGCAAACACATTGGGCTGGGTAAAGCACTTTTAAATGTTGGGCAACTCTATTGCGCTGGGTTAAGTGCTATTAAACTATGGGCAACTCTGTTTAGCTGGATAAAGCGCTATTTAACTATGGGCACCTCTGTTTAACTGGGTAAAGTGCTATTAAACTATGGGCACCTCTGTTTAGATGGGTACAGCGCTATTAAACTATGGGCACCTGTGTTTAGCTGTGTAAAACGTTGCTTAACACCAGGCTATTATATATCTGGGTCCTTTAAAAATATATATTTTGTTCACTGATACATTGGCCATGTCACTGCTTTTAATAAAATTTTAATCATATTTGTCTGGTATTATTTCAAATACTGCTTTAAAACATAAATAAGAAGGGGACTCGAACCGTGAATGCCTTTTCTTTGTGCATATGCTCTACCATTACGCTATTGCTATTTGGATTAATTTGCATAAGTTGTTCTTATATGCTCTTCAATATCACAGTTGCTAACTGTGATTAAGCAATGGGCACACCCGTGCAAACAAGCACAAATACGGGCAGCTATATTGTGGATTTAAAAAAATAATAATATTTTACGTTTTATAACTCTGCTGCAGGTTTACAGTGTCAGGGAGTGTGGTGTTGGGTGCAAGTACATTTGAGCGAACTCACTCTTGTCTGTTGACATTATGCTTTTTAACAACTTGCAGGGGCGTGGACTTTTAGACTGCTCGGCAGTCGGACAAGCCCCCTGCTTGCCTACTCAGTCTGTATAAGAGTTACAGATGAGTCAGCATGCCCTCATGAATATTCATGGCACGCTGACGTCCTACCGTTCAACTGCAGCCTCTGAGTAAGACATATTAAGTCTTACACAGTGGTTTCGTGAATCTGGCCCAGAGTTTGTTTGCATTAAGGGGATTTTGAAACTAGTGTACATGTTTTTTTTTTAAACGTAAAAGAGTCAAAATATTATGGAAAAATATTCTAGATAAGAAGTATGTGGAAGGATTTAAAGATGTGAGCAATTTAAATATGTATATGATTGAAGTTGGGTTTTATAAAAACAAAAGTAAAAAGGGGGTTGAAAATTTGATAAAAATGTTTTATATATTATGGCAAATTTGGAATCAGAGAGTAAAAGAATTCATGTTTAATGAAAAATGGGATTTGGCAGTGATATTAAAAAAATAAGGTTTTGGTTGTGGAAATTGGAGTGGGGATCAAAACAGTAACAATTTAGTCTTTTTATATGTACTGGATGAAGGAACTGAATAAGGAAAAATGTAGAATTATGGTTTAGAAATATTGTATATAGTATAAATAACAGAAACTATGTGTAGGTCATTGTGTTTATGTACCTTTAAGAAGCTACCCAAGGGCTTGAACAAGTGTATAAATACTGAGCACATGCGAGCCTCACTGCCATTTTGTATTAAGCTGTTGAGATGTAAGCATGTATGCATGTATGTAAGGTCTGTCTGTTAATTAGTTCATTTATATTTTATGATGCTACTATCCATCCTGATGTGTTTTGATGTAATAAAGCATCTAAACAAACTACCCCTCCTGCTTGTCATCTTTGTTAGAGAGGGAAGAGCAACACTATGCTGTTGCGTCTTTCGGCTTTTCTCGGTTAGGGGTCGCCACAGCAGAACTCCGGTCCGCTAATGATTGGCAGTAGATTTTTACATGCTGAGTTGCCAGCCCTGATGCACAACCTTCAACGAAAGTACGCCCATTCCCGCATGTCTCCACACAGAAGATGCTCTAACTGAGAATCGAACAGGACAACGTCTTACTGTGAGGCAACAACGCTACCGCAGCACCACCACCGACACTATGTATATAATGTAAATAAGTTGGAATATAAATTATTATGATTACTGTAAATAATTACAATTGTTTTAATAAAGGACCCCCACACTTTTTGATAGGTGCTGTATGATCTTTGACATCCGCAAGCTGCCACAAACATATGTGACCCTGGTTAAATATCTCATCTGAAGGATGACATAGTCTGTAGTGTAGCACTCCCTTATGCTGCACAACAGTATCAGCAATGCATCTACCTGGTGTGGAAACACAACCTACAGCCTTTTGCACCAAAGGCAAGTGTTCGACCCATTTTGCCACTCTCACTATTATTAAGTTGCTCTTACATAGAGTAGGTGAATGTCTTATTTGGATCTAAGGGTCAAGAGTTTAGCTGAGCATAATAATTTTTAAACTTCCCTGCTATATCCTCATAGACCTCAGAAGTTTCTGTCCTACTTTAATGATGAGCATGCTAGCTTTAATTCTCTGCTGCTTAAGCTTGTATGCCGTGCAACTGCCTAGCTTACTACACTTGGCTGAGTCTTGCAGGGACATTCTATTTAAGTAGAGTCAGCTCTACTCTTAATGAGGAGTGCCAAGGTAGTCTTTTGTACTCTGTACATATTAAGTCTTTTTATTCTTGAATATGGTAGCACTGCATTTCATCCAGCAAGTCTGCATGACTTTCCAGTCTCCTTCAGCTAAGCAACAAACCTTGTTAATAGCTGAGCTTTGTGTTGCATATTCCTTTAAGCTCACAATTGCAAATTTTCCACCATATAAAAATGGGCGTGTATTCTAAGGATTTCATTTTCATAACCCCTTAACTCTGACATATTCGACTGACACATTGTCTTCCCATACCTATTGATATATTCACTTTGCATACTTTGCTTAAGGGTACTTTGCTGTAGCACATACTCCAACAATACAGCCTGATGGTCAGAGATAGCACAAATAATAACTGAAACCTAACAGTAACCCGAAGAATATCTGTCAACAATCTCTCCTATTACAAAATTCTGCCCTGGGAGCTATATAAGTCAAATCACTATTATCTCCTCATAATGCATAGCACATCAGGCACAGCTTGCAGTTCTGCATCTCCTGCTTTATTACCAGTTGAGCCCTCATATGTGTCCCATCTTTGAACTTTGTTCTATCTATAGGTTAGTCTAGTACTATGTTAAAGTCCCTTCCCAGACCAATGATGGGGCCTTCCCTGCTAAGTAATAATATGCGAGAATATTCCAGACAAGAATGTCAAAGCATCATCATTCAGCCAATGAATATTAGAAATCAGAATTTTCTTCTCCTCTAAATCATGCTTTGTCAACAACCACCTTCTCTGTGACTCCATAGAAGTCTCCGACAGTAATCAATCCAGGTCAGTATTGATAAATGCTGCTACTTCATGTTTGGGTAAGTTAATCAAACTCAGTAATGGGCTTTCTAGCAGGTCAAACAAGCATCTCCAGTGTTTACAGCCACCTTCACTTATGGAACAAAGAGAGTATCTGGCCAAACATTTTATTAAAGTGTTCTAATGGGTATTTTTTAGTTTTAGAATTGAGGATTCTGGCAATTATATTGGGTGCACATATTTGTGTCATGAATATAAAAAAGAACCAATCAGCCTTTAAGTACACAAGGACAACTGCTCAGTCAGAACAGCTCTAACTCCTTTGCAACATTTTGGGAGAATCCGACACAAGAAATATAATAAACTATCGAACACTAGTCAGTAGTAACTATAAACTGCCTTAAACAAAGGAGAACATTTGGTCCATGCCGCAAATCCATGGGAAAAGTTCTAATGTAACTCTTGCATAGTGAAAACTTCTGGGCTAAACAGAAAATAGACACAAACTTATTCATCCATATCAAATGACTTGTTATGTGCCAAAGATAGGCTTTTGCTTGGTTCCCCATCATATATTTTTGAATGTCCTTGTGTAAAATCTTTGCCTACTGTTTCAACAGTTTTAGGCATGATCTCATTCATGCATAGTGTTAGCATCTGTAAAAGTAAGAATCTGTTCTGAATATACATTGTGAAAAGCAACCTTGTGGTTGATTTGCAAGAAAGGCTATCCAGATTAGACACCTGCTCATCAAGAGTGCCTGTATTCGTCTGGCATTCTTCACTCATCTCCCTCTCTCGCTCTCTCTCTCTCTCTCGGTCTCTCTCAGTTCCTTTGTGGCCTGGCAGATTGCACAGACTTTCCTGGACCCAGCTTTCATTTCTCCTGATTTTTCATGCCATTGTATAAGGAAAGCTGTTCAGAAGCAGTAACTATTTGATGCATGAGATTCAGTGATGTGATAGTTAATAGTTTATCTTACAAGAAGGAGAAAGCCTCTTCTTGGTTGTCAAAAGAGCACCTCCCATCCTGTCATTTTATAACAGAAGTTTCTAGATATTTAAAGAGGACACCACTCTTGTTTTTGTATCACAGACAGCAGATATGAGCAATGGTGTGCATGTGTAGCATAATTGGTTTGGAGTAGTCCTAGAAAAGGTGCACCCTGGACCCTTGCCAAATTCAAAAGCTCCTCTTTATTCACAAAGTTTAAAACTTTATGATGAATTGTCTTGGTGGTAAGCTAGGTTAAAGTGGGTGTTTCAAATAGCAATTAGCCCATTCTAACATGACCTTAAAGGTGAGACCCAGTACTTTCAGGAGAATTTCATGCAGATACTGTATGAGATTTTCATTCCCTCTGCCTTTTATCAGACTGGCTGATTTTAAGTTATTCCGCATAAGTCAGTTATTTAGTTCATCCACCCTTTGGAATAAGTAAATAGATTCATAGGTTCGTGGCAGGCTAACTGCTCTTGTGGGCCATTTTAAGCATGGCTGATTAACCCATGTGAAAATCAAACCCTGCACCTTGTGTCTGTAAGGCAAATATCTTAACGATTATGCCAACCTCCATCTAAGTTAATAGTTTATCTTGCAGGAAGGAGAAAGCCTCTTCTTGGTTATCAAAAGATGACCTCCCATCTCTTGAGCCTTTTTAATCATTTTAGCAATGGTAGACATAACAGACCTGAGAAAGCTGACTTCAGCATTCAGCTGGGGAAATTCTTCCTTGATTAAGTGCTTCAGCTCAATTGCATCTGCCAAGATTTAACCGATTAAAACAACCGACTTATCCAGTTTGTTGTGTAGAGCCTGGCAGTTCCTGTTAAATACTAGTCACATGGCCAGTCTGCTTGGAATTAACTTCTCCCATTGCCATGTAGAGTTGGTACTGTAGACTATGTAATGGCAGAGGGATCACAACAAACATCCTGACAGGTAGAATGGCACAGAAAAGGAGATTTATTAATTTTATCTGGTTTTGGTATATGCCTGGCATAAGAGGCATATATACATGCTGTCACCATGCTTAAGGCAATCTCTATCACCTCCTTATAGTTTTTAACTGCAGCAAAAACCTGAAATTGATAAAATCAGCATTACAATTTGTCTGGGATGCTAACTTGTAAATGTTAATGACCCTTACCACAAGAGCTTTTAGTAACCCTGGATATCACCTCATCATTTTAAGAAAAGCTAACACTCATTGTCAATGAATTAATGCATTTGTGAAACATAATATAGCAATGGTCTCAGAATAACATACATTAGCCAGGAGACAGCCATAGATTTAAGACTCTGAACACTGTTTTAGAGATAATGGTAGGAAATATCACTGGTACATATAGTTTATCAATGGTTAAAGGTGATTTGCTATGAAAAGTTTATGCTTAAACATTATTATTTCTATATCCTTGCATGCAATTTTTTCTTTTTGTTTTGTTCAGTAGAAACTAGAACACTGTACACTTTCATTTAATAGCTATGACTACATATTATTTAATTTAGTTTATTAGAAACTGGTTAACTGTTTGCACCTCTGAATCCATGTCCCATGTTTTGGGGAGGTTTTGAGAGTTTAAAGTGCCTACATAAAACAGGTATATCCATCGCTTCATTGGTCCATATGTTTGATTAGTGAATGCTTTCTTCTTCCCTAAATTGATTTTGTAAGGTATCTGTAAGTTTTTTTCCTCTGATATCTTAATTAATGTTATCAGGCATCTGTAACATTTTTTTTCTATTATGGATACTTATTATTACAATTAAATTCCTTGAACTGGTACCATTTCCCCTTAACAATGGACTATAGACATATCTTTTTAAATGAAAAAGGATTAGACATTTCTTCTAGACAAGAAAAAGGTTATATTTAAGTAACCTATAAAAATAGAAAGCAATTACAGTTAATGAAGTCTTTGGAAAATTTCTACCCTTTTAGGAATATTTGTGCTTTTTCAAACTGAATCATATGGCTTATTTGAAGGTTATAAAGAGCAGTATTGACTTCTGGACCAGTGAAGAATAAAGTGGTACATCTTCCTGGTTTAATAATATTTGTTCTTTAGTCTTTGACATACTACAGAATATGCTTTCCTAACATTGCCAGACAGACAAGTAGTCAACGTTTAAATTATCTGCTATACTGTCCATAAATTCACAGTGACAGTGTCATTGTCTGTGATTTTGCTATTAATGTGTGTCATTTTTATCTAGTTTCTTGATGCTACTTTTCATAATATTAAAGGTGAAGCCCTTACTATTGCACCTGGTGTCCATTTTTGTAGACCATTATTTATATCTTCAGTGCCATTTATTATTAATTTACTTATTTGGTGGTGGTGCTATAAACTGCGGTGGTGGTGCTGCGGTAGCGTTGTCACCTCTTAGCAAGACGTTGACCCGTTCAATTCTCAGCTAGAGCGTCTTCTGTGTGGAGGCATATGTGAATGGTGCATGCCTTCATTGAAGGTTGTGCATCAGGGCTGGTAACACTGTACATAAAAATTCACTACCAATCATTAGCGGACCGGAGTTCCGCTGTGGCGACTCCTAACAGGGAAAAGCCGAAAGACACAAACATTTGTTCATAGTTTATTAACTAGGTAAGGGAATTTGGTCCATGGATCATTTTAGTTATGACCCAGGTCAGAGGCAATAGTACAAAATATGAAAGATAGTGGAGAACATTTATAGAAGACAATTATGTAAGCAATTACATACTTGTACAAATTTGATTTTAAAACTTCCACTGAACATTGAAATACTTGAACCTAATAGACCATGCCAAGATTAAACAATAAACATACCCTGCAAAAAGAGTATCATTTATAGTAAATATGTTCAGGTTTTATACATTCTAGGCCATAGCTGTAGAATAAAAACAAGACTGGGAACAAAATAAAAAGCAGGAAATAAAATAATATATACATTGTGGTAAAAGCTACTAAATTTTGTAGATTCACACTTACACATTATATGTAAAACATGTTGTAGTATTGTCTAGACATAGAATTATAATTGTTATATTTACTTCAGTGCAATGTGTAAAATGAAGTTGCATTTCAGAATATAGATGATTATTACATGTAAAAAATGACTATGCATCTTTATGTTATTAACCATTATCCCTGAAGGAATTATATCCTATTTCATTATGGAGATGTCTGGAAAGGGGTGATTTATATTCTTGGAGAACCTTTTTTTGTATTTTTGGTGGGATTTTCATCCATAGAGCTTGGCCCAAATTTTGTTGATGAATTTGTAGTCTTCAGCATATTAAGTTATGAACAGCTTACTTCTGACATTTATATCAATTAGTAATGCCCAGAAAGAAGTAGCTGAAGTACAGGCAGCAGAATACAGCCGACAACGTGACTGGCAGTGAAACAAGACTCTTTAGCACTCATTAACAAAACGTAGCCTTAACTGTTTCATGAGCTCATAAGCTACATAAGCAATAACCCATGCCTGGGTGTGGGTAATGCTGGATTTACCCACTGCTGGTGTGGTTTTGTGGGTAAATCCAGCATTACCCACACCCAGAAGTGGGTTATTGCTATTATACAATGACATTATTTAAGAAAAAAAAATACTTACTTTTCTTAAATAATGGCATTGTATAATAATAATATAATGCCTCCATGCTACCCTTCCGCAGCTGTCCTGTATCCTGGGGCAGTTCTGATGTACTGTGCATGTGTATGCTTACACAGTACATCAGAGCTGTGTGTAGAGGAAGCAAGGGAGAAAGGAAGATCTCCGTTGCTTTTTTAAAGTTGCCTCGCTATGTTAAACGAGTTTCACATAGCGAGACAGCTTTAAAAAAAGCAACGGAGAAAGGAAGATCTCTGTTGATTTTTTTTAAGATATCTCACTATGTTAAACTCGTTTAACATAGCAAGATTACAGCAACAGAGCTCTTCCGTTCTCCATTACTGCCTAACACAAAAAAAGTAAAGACTTATACTAATGGAAAAAGTCCGGGCGACCGGACCTTTTTCCATTAGTATAAGTCGGTATACAACGGGCACGCTGACCAATCAGCGTGCACATTTTGGAATATTAATGGGGGGTCATTGTATAATTCTAATTAACCAATTCTTTATTCTTCTAGTTAATGTGGACAGCTGGCAGGGTGGTTCTGTCTCTTCTTTCTATTGCACTGTTGCTTAACCAGTATTTTACCCACTAAGTTAAATGTAAATTGCATTTAATGCTTTAAATTTGTCATTTATTTATTTATGTAGAATGGTCCTTAAATGATTTGTAAGGTCAAGATAAACAGTGTATATTATCAGCCCTTCACTAAAAGCTACTGTTACCCCTTCAAAGAATATCATAACATTCAGAAAACAAGATCACCCTTTAACTAGTTCATACTGTTTGATATCTAATAGATATTAGGCTGTTTACTACTGCTTAGTGATGCTGCACATTGGGCACCATCACGCACAGATTCTTTAAAGAAAAGAAATGGGGAGAGAGGAAATTGTTGAAATGGGGAGCAAGTAGGGGGAAAAACAAAGTGAAAGAAAGGCAGGGATGTGCAGGAAGGGTGTGGGAAACAACCATAGCTATCCATTTCTTCAACAGTAACAACTGAGCACCTGTACAGAATTTTAGCTGAATTCTGGACTGTCACATCCAGCGAGAGAGGGGTGACAACAACATAATTGTGAAGCTAATTGGACCATATGATGTATGTGAAGTAGATGTGTGTGAAATAGAGAAATATGTATGGGACAATATTTTTTTTTTGGGACAGGTGCCCTTTTTTTTTAAGGAGAGAGAGGAATGTTGGGGAAGGGACATAGGCATGTCTGGTGCAGCAAATTAGGAAGGTGAGGAAGTATTTGCTGACAGACAAGACATACATGACAAGAGACAGGGTTGGTGAAGGACACAAGAGTGGGGTGAACATCATGGTTGGGATGATGGTGGGGAAATCGCAAACTTATGGATATCAAATTTTGGTGACAGTGAGAATCGAGTCCTTACCCACTGGACTGTCATCACTGTCACCTCACTGCACCAATGGCTGCAGTGTCTGATGTCTGTGTGTCTTTATGTTATTCAGGACAATGAGAGAAAGCAGTGTCTCCACTCAGCATAGGTGTGCACCAATTGTGTGACGCACAATCCTACACACCATACCTGGCAGTTCAGCCTGGATGACAAAATCATTCCCTCTGCCTCTGTTTCCAAAAAAGAAAATAAAAAGAAGAAAAGGGATGGGGTGAGAGAAAAAAGGAGAAAATTATTACCCATGAACTCATGAACATCATATGTGACATACAATGCGCATATATACCGTTCTATTACTCTATTCTGCTCATACCTCTCCACCTCTTAGTGCAAGAAATCTGGACAAACCCTGACAAAATGCGGGGACAAAGGCCCAAAGATAGGGACATATTTTAAATATTACTCCTATTGACTTAGAAAGTTGCAAGAGTAACCAGGTTTGTTGGAACATACATTTTTAGGAAATATTTGAAGTCTGAAACTCAAATGTATGTCATTATTTAGTCACTTCACTCCTCAGATAATCCCAGTTATTTCTCAGAAAACCACATATTTTATGAGGAACATACCAAAAATATGAAATACAAATCTGGATATTCTGCAAAAATCTGAAAAGTTGAGAGGTATGATTCTGCTACCTTTACTTTTAACTCTACCAACTCTTAACAAATAACTTTTACACTGTTAAGACAACCAAGCTCATAACAGATGCACAATGTAATATTATCGACTGCATCAAGAAATCATGGATATGTGCATATATTGTACATATGCTGTTCAAATTATACTGATGAGAATCTTCAGCAGGCTATTGTTGTCCCTGGCTTATAGGTCTTATGTTACATTACAATATTGATGTTAACCTAAACAGTATTGTATAGTTGGTAAGTGCATTTTTTTTTGAACCGGCAACCTTTGACTACTATGTAATACTGGATTCTTGTTTTATCCTACAGACTAATGCATGCATACATTTCCTTTACAATTGAAAAATGCATACTCAATGTCATACAAGTGTTCAACACAATAATCTGTATTTACTCTTAATGCTACAATAACAGTACTGCTTGGATCCATATATACCACTTGTGTCTCGCATCCATGCCGATCTTGCTTCATAAGTTTGCAGATTCAGCAATCTATCTGCATGAGCTGTGGAAAAAGCAAAACACAACAGAATACCATTAAGAATGCCAATCCTGATGATTCAAAGATGGCCGGCATTCTGTAAACACTGCTAACCTACAGCTCTTCAATACTCATGGAATAAACTCAATCCAGTGGAAATACCAGGACCTATCCAATAACAATTTTTCTGAATTAACAACTCTAATTAATATCCAGAAACCCAGAAGGGGTAAATGAACGTGAAGAACTAACAAATCTATCAAGATTAAAACAGATTACCTGGGAATGAAGAAAGACTCAAAGAAAGAAGCTGTGTGCTCAGGACACTCTACACATTTACATTTCACTATAATCCAAGAAGTTTCTATTTCTACTTTTACAAAATGTCAAAAGAAGATAAAAATATGGACACTGCAACAACAAAAACTAAACTCTCAGAACTGTTATCACCTGAGAAAGATTTGAACTCTAAAAGACAGAAAATAACAAAGCAACAAGACACTGCAAAATCAGGGAATAAAAATAAAACAGATCAACTGGCAAACTTGGATGATATAAAAGCAGCCTTACTACCTATCCAAGAAGCAATAAAAGATCTATCTACTCAAGTGCAATCCTTTGGAACTTCCTTCAATCAAATCTTGGAAAGAATTGACAAATCTGAAGCCAAAATCATGGAGAATGAGGACAAAATAGCCCTGTTAGCCAAAAAATCACATGAAGCAAACATTCAAAATATGCAAACTAAAATTATTGATCTTGAGGCAAGATCTAGAAGAAATAATATAATCATCAGAAGCATGCCGGAAAATATACAACATAATGATCTGATCCCATCTATCCTTCAAATACTTGCAATACTACTCAAAGACCCAAAAACTGCACATCAAATAACAATTGAAAGAGCACACAGAGCCTTGAGAGAATCTCAAACTTCAAGTATTCCAAGACCTGTCTATGCCAAACTTCTTAACTTTCAGGATGTTAATAAAATACTATTATCTGCAAAGAAAAATGGAGGATCTCTAATATGGAACAACAACAGAATATCTCTAGCCCAAGACTTGCCTCTACAAATTAGGCAAGCCAGACAGCTTCTATCACCTTATTGCAGATTTTTGATTGATAAAAAACTAAAATTCCAAATGAAGTACCCAAATTCTCTAATATTTTCGGTCGATGGGGTCAAATATTCAGTTACTAACAGGAGAGAAGCAAAATCTACCTTTATGTCTGTTTTCAAATCTATTCCTGCCATAGATGACTAGCTTCACGTTCCATTGCGGTTTGCTGAACCTTCTAGGTCGGATACATCTCCCAGCAACAGCCGATGACTTATTTTTCCTTTATCTGGTGTTTGCCTTGCCCTAGGCCATATTTTAGGTCTGGCGTGACCTTTTTTCCTGTTCTACAAGATGCAAGAGCTTCAACAGGAAGTACACAACCTGCGCGTCATGCTGGCTTTCCCACAAGAGGAACTGAAAGCTGTTTTGCAGCTCTAGAGGTCGTCCTCAAGAGGTGGCGCTTCCAGAAGTCCATCTGCAATCTGAGTCCCCCTTCGAGAAGCTAAGCAATCGGCTTAGCTGTCTGGAAGCTCGGAGGGAAGATTAAAGGATCTACAATCGAAAAAAAAAAAAAAAAGTAACTATTGCTACAATAAACACTAAACATATTGATAATACTGTTAAATGACACTCTCATCACCCCATAGCTATTTATTACCATTTTTAAACATATCCATGTATAAATAAAGTTGTGCAGCTTATTATGTTGATTTGAAATGTTAAAACATTTTACTCTGCTGACAGATTTGAAAGCAATATATCTCAATGCAACAAAATACATTTACACAAGGTAGCATAACCTTGACTTCATGAACACAAGATTCAAATTTATTTAATTTTATTTATGTTAAATCAGTCACAGATTACTATGCATCTTTGGAAATTTTATACAGACTTTATAAGAGAGCCTACATTAAGCATTGTCCCTTATATGAAAGTAAATGCATTTTCTAACCGAAAACTAAACAAGTCATATACTTACAGTCTCACTCACACTAGTGCTGAGTGCTTTAACTCATATAAAACCAGCAATTAACTACTAGCTTGTCAGGACTTGGATATGTGTGGCCAAGTGGTATTTCAAAGGTACTGAATCAGATAATTTAATTCGGAATGAAAAATATAAAAATAGTCATAAGCTCATACCCACAAAAGCACATGAATAATTTCTGAAGATTCAGCTTTGAAAATGCTAGCTGGTATACCTTATTACGGATCCTGGCAAATATAAATACATAAACTAATTATGGAGTCTACACCTAGATATGAGCATAGCTTTGTGCTGAATACTTTACAAGTTACCGAGCAAGTGTTATTTTGTAAATTTGTACCTAGCTTCAGGTCTCTTAAATTCACTTGGTTCTCAATGCCTGCTGGATCGGAACTTAATATAGAATGTGTTGGGATAACTTGTGTGATAAAGAAAATACATTTATTAATATATTAATCCTATTACAGAGACTGGAATGGAACAAGGTCCTTTACGATTAGGTATAATGGGTGATTTACTAAGGGTACTAGAACTTTTACTTTCTTTCTTGTTATTAACCCACCTGGCATAATCCCAAAATATTACTGAAAAGGACCATTTTAGATGGTTTATGACCCCAAGAATATATTACACATACACATAACCTTAAAGTTTCAGGGGCCTGAAGCTAGAGGAAACATCTATATGTCACACCTTTATTAAATCCTATATTATGATCCATCAAAGTCGTATAGGAAAGATTTTAATCTACTTTACTTTAATAAATCATGGGCTACTAACTACTAGTTACTCAAACCTTTTTGGATTTGATCTCTAACTGAATGTTGAATTATTTATGTTTATGTTTATATATATACATGAGCCTGAACTGCTATATAACTATATTGTTTTCTCCAGGACTCAGTAAGAATGTATAAAATACATTATCTGATGAATATCAATTATATGGTAGAGAGAAGTCGCCTCTTGACCTCTTTAACAGTGCCATTCAAGACCTAAATATTACAGAGCTAAGGTAATTAAACTGGGGGGTTCAAGAAGTCTTGATTCACCTGAAGTGAAAAATTTGATTACTCCCCCCAAAGCAAGATAAGATATAATCGGAAATATAAGTATCTGGCCTAGAGAAGGAAGAATCACACACAACTAAGTTTAGGCAAGGAAGGAATATACTCCATGAATATAGTTATTAAACTAAACTTGAGACAATAATCTATAGTCGACAATCTCTCAAATATTTTTAGTGATAAGTTGCTTAAATGGATGTTCCCTGCTTTTAGTTATAACCAGGACTGGTGCAAATGATTATTCAAACTTTGACAACCCATAAATAAATCTAACAAGAAGAGATGTGGGTTATAAAAGCAGTGTTTGTTAGGGAATGAGTGGGATAGGCTTTGTACAAATAATTTTAGGTCATACAGGGCCTATACGTTTCCTTTACCTTTTATATGCTAACATACACGGTATATACTTACTATTAATACAAAATAATGCAAAACCTAATTATTGCCAGGTCCTGTTAAATTCCTGGTCCAGGAGATTAGTGGGTAGGCACAAGGAAGGGATGGGCATAAAAGAATGCTTTCATAACATACTTTTGATAAGAAATCAACACAAACCAATATATCTACACAAACTTCAAGACTACTTACACAAAATAAAAGCTTTATAAATGTGGGAAATAGACTCATGGAATATTAAAGGTCTCCAGAGCATGGGGAAAAGGAAACTGTTGCTTCATCTATTTTTGCAGGCTAAGGCAAGCTTCATTCTACTTCAAGAAACTCATTTAACTAATGAGCAATGGTCAGAAATAAAACGGAAAAAATGGATAAGAGAAATAATGACCTCTGAAGGCAAAACTAATAGTGCTGGAGTAGCGATAATCATTAAAGATCAGTACCAAGATAAAATCATAGAAAGTAAAACAGATAATGAAGGTAGATGGTGCTATGTGATTCTTTCAACTACCGTTTATGATAAACCCATTATACTTCTCAATATATATGCACCATGTAATAACCAGCATTCCTTCTTCGTCACATTGTACCCTATCTTAAATCAGTACAACAACCATTACATAATCATAGGTGGGGACTGGAATGCATACCAAAACCCTAAATAGGATAAATCAAGCCCACAGAGATCATGCAATAATCAAGCAATGTTAGCATTAAGCAAACATAAATATGATTTTAAATTACATGATCCCTTTAAATATGGAAATAACTCGAATACCTCAAATAGGTCAAGAATTGACTTATTTCTAATCTCAGAAGCACTAACCAATCTTGACCCCACAGTAGTTATTCATGCCCGATACTTGTCTGTCCACTCTAAAAATCACCTTAAATATTATTAACTCTACTAGAAGCGATACACCATACCAGGGATATAAATGGTCCTTAAACCCCAATCTTTTAAATAAAAAGGAAATAGTTCAGGAAATCCAGGACATACTTAAAAACTCACTAGTCAAGTTAGCAAAACAGCAACACCCCCTGATATTGAATGGGCATCAACAAAAGCTCAGATAAGAGGTATCTTTCTCCAAAAAGCTTCTTATTACAAAAGAACTCAACTCAGAGAGGAGCAGCTACTAGAGACTAAAATCAAATCTTTAGAACAGGATTTAATGAAAAACCATAACACACAAACTGAAACAGAACTATTGAAATGTCAGAAAGACCTTTTCTTGATTCAAAATAATAAACTATCATTTTATGAAACTAAGATACTTGCAAAATATCCAAGTACAAAGCAGCACAAACCGAGAAATAATGTCTGGAATCAAAGCAATAGGGCAACACACAAATGTACCACAGAAGTCACAGGAAAGTAGTATTAAATTTAATGAAGCGCTTTTCGTCTGTGATATATACAGACTTCCTCAGACAAAAAGTATCACAAAATACATTTAACAAACCAGCAGCTTAAATATACAGCGGTATTGATTCAAAAGGTCATTAACCAATCAGGCACACTTTGAATCATGAGTAAAATTTAAAGTTAAAACACATACTCACAAAGTTTGTATTAAATCACTCACATTATGTTAAAAAACTGATCCTAAAAAATCAACCAGTCATTAGCCTATCGTCTAAATGGACACTAGCCACTACCTAAGGGGTACAAGTACAAATCACAAAACAATAATAGTGTGTTACAAACTCGTAAAATCGGGGAAACACACTATCTAACCAGGTTCTTAAGTTTAAGAAGGCTACTAATGGAGCAGGCTTCATTAAGACCGAGCAGGCATTTAGTCTTATTTGCCATCACAATTCAGATGCCTCTAGTAGTAGATGTACAGGGGCTCCTCTAATAGTGTCATGCAGTTGTTCTATGACCATATACTTAAAGTGGTGGTCCTCATGCTGAATGATATGTTTAGCAACATTTTCATCTTTTGCTTTATTAATTGCATATTGATGTTCGTAGATCCGATCTTTTAATCACGCCGGTTTTACCTACATAAAAACCTGTGCATTTTTGGCATAATGCCACATAAACCACCATTTTAGAGTTGCAAGTACATCTACATCTAATGTCATATCTAATATTATCAATGTCGAATCTGTTTGATTCAAGAATATACCGACATTGATTGCAGTTTTGACATTTAAACATGCCGGGAGTACGGGTACTCTGCTGCTCAGGTTGTTCCAACAGCATTTTCATATTTTTACCCCTTCTATATGTAACCTCTGGTTTAACTCCCAGTTTATTCATAATTGCAAGGTTAGAACGGAACAAGTTCCAGTTCTTAGTAATGATGTCCATAATAAGCCTACTACTTGGGCAGTATGTAAGAATTAATCTAGTGTTATTATTTTGAGTTGGAATTCTTCCGCCTATATATTCTAACCTAGACCGCTATCCCAGAAGTACTGATATTCAGTATAGGTTTATAAATTCCACTGGATCTTTTATTAGTAACCTCATTAACTAAATTGTCTAATAAGTTAAGCGGGTAGCCTCTATGTAGGAACATGTTCTTTAGTAAATCGCATTCCCTAAGAAAGTTGTCATCTAGGCTCACCATCTGGGCTGCTCGTGCAGGCTGGCCCTTAACCCAGACCTTTTTTGGTAGCTGGGGTGGCAGCTGCTAAAATGGAGGAATGAATTAGAGTAGGTAGGCTTTCTATATATACTAGCCACATATTTGTTCAAGGTTACATTTTTCACCAACCATACGTCTAAGTAGGCTATTGCCTCAGTATTAAAAGAAGAAGTAAATACTAGAAAGTCGGTGGAGTTGTTAAACAGATCTAATAATAACAGGCTCTCAGCTTCTTCACCCTCTAATAGAATAAAGATGTCGTCCAGGTGTAGTACTTGATCTTAGACACTAGTACTGATTCATTACTTAATATGTTCTCCCTTTCCCAGTGCGACATCACTATATTGCAAGCTGGCTCCATAGGGACCCCATAGCCACCCCTGTTTTTTGAAGATAAAAATTCTCTCCCAGTAAAAAATAGTTGTTGTATAGGATCAAGTCCAACAATTCAATCACAAGGGATATTTAGGTGGTGGGCCTTTCTTAAGGAAGAAGGCCACCCAGTCCAGCTGTCTGCAAAGGTATGCAAGTGTATAAATCCTTGACATCTATTGTCAGGAAATTATACTCTGTACTGAATGGGATATTGTTCAATTTGTCAAGAAAAGACCAAGAGTCTTTACAGATTTGCTCTTCTTCCTCAAGATATTTCTGCAAGATAGTATCAACCAGCTTGGCACAAGGGTATGTAGAGCCCGCCCATCAACAAGTGGGCGCATGGGTGGTTAACTAGGTCCTTATGGATCTTGGGTATACCAAAGATACAGGTACCTAGGAAATAATGTAAGGTATTTATGTTGACCTTGGTTAAGTCTACCCTCAAAAACATTTCATCCAAGGAGCTCTTAATCTTACGATGCGTGATTCACCTCAGATCTTGAACTAATCATGCGCATCATTAGACAGTAGGTCCAACATCCTGTCAAAATAGTCTAACTGATCAAAACTACAACGCCACCTTTATCGGTTTACAAATTCTTAAGGTGTATCTTAACAAATTCCATTAGGCCATTTCAGTCTTCCTAAATCATTGATACATGTACTTAAATGCAGATTACTGTGTCTTAAATCAAGTTCACAAGTGGTTTCAACGCTTGTACTAATGGTGCAAAGTGATTAAACATACTAGGGACAAACATGTCAGGTGGAACATCATGACTGAAACCACGTGTTTCAAACAACAGATTAAAGTTCAATTTACGAGCAAACATCTTAATGTCAATAATGGTGTTCACTAAATCGAACTTCTGTTGGGGTACATAAGTATGTCCTTTTGATAAAAGGTCAGCCAGTTCGTCAGGGATCAGCACATTAGAGTAGTTAAAAATGTTAAAATCACCAAGTTGATTGGTGGAAATAACTGGACCCATACCAACCAACGAATGGGTCCAGTTATTTCCACCAATCAACTTGGTGATTTTAACATTTTTAACTACTCTAATGTGCTGATCCCTGACGAACTGGCTGACCTTTTATCAAAAGGACATACTTATGTACCCCAACAGAAGTTCGATTTAGTGAACACCATTATTGACATTAAGATGTTTGCTCGTAAATTGAACTTTAATCTGTTGTTTGAAACACGTGGTTTCAGTCATGATGTTCCACCTAACATGTTTGTCCCTAGTATGTTTAATCCACCTTTGCACCCATTAGTACAAGCGTTTGAAACCACTTGTGAACTTGATTTAAGACACAGTAATCTGCATTTAAGTACATGTATCAATGATTTAGGGAAGACTGAAATGGCCTTACTGGAATTTGTTAAGATACACCCTTAAGAATTTGTAAACCCGATAAAGGTGGCGGGTTGTAGTTTTTGATCAGTTAGACTATTTTGACAGGATGTTGGACCTACTGTCTAATGATGCATGATTAGTTCAAGATCTGAGGTGAATCACGATATCGTAAGATTAAGAGCTCCTTGGATGAAATGTTTTTTGAGGGTAGACTTAACCAAGGTCAACATAAATACCTTACCACATTATTTCCTAGGTACCCCTGTATCTTTGGTATACCCAAGATCCATAAGGACCTAGTTAACCCACCCATGCGCCCACTTGTTGATGGGCGGGGCTCTCCTACATACCCTTGTGCCAAGCTGGTTGATACTATCTTGCAGAAATATCTTGAGGAAGAAGAGCAAATCTGTAAAGACTCTTGGTCTTTTCTTGACAAATTGAACAATATCCCATTCAGTACAGAGTATAATTTCCTGACAATAGATGTCAAGGATTTATACACTTGCATACCTTTGCAGACAGCGTTGGACTGGGTGGCCTTCTTCCTTAAGAGTAAGGGTGCCCCACCCCAAGAAATATCCCTTGTGATTGAATTGTTGGACTTGATCCTATACAACAACTATTTTTTACTGGGAGAGAATTTTTATCTTCAAAAAACAGGGGTGGCTATGGGGTCCCCTTGCGGAGCCAGCTTGGCCAATATAGTGATGTCGCACTGGGAAAGGGAGAACATATTAAGTAATGAATCAGTACTAGTGTCTAAGATCAAGTACTACACCCGTTACCTGGATGACATCTTTATTCTATTAGAGGGTGAAGAAGCTGAGAGCCTGTTATTATTAGATCTATTTAACAACTCCACCGACTTTCTAGTATTTACTTCTTCTTTTAATACTGAGGCAATAGCCTACTTAGACGTATGGTTGGTGAAAAATGTAACCTTGAACAAATATGTGGCTAGTATATATAGAAAGCCTACCTACTCTAATTCATTCCTCCATTTTAGCAGCTGCCACCCCAGCTACCAAAAAGGTTCAGGGCTAAGGGCCAGCTCGTACGAGCAGCCCGGATGGTGAGCCTAGATGACGACTTTCTTAGGGAATGCGATTTACTAAAGAACATCATGTTCCTACATAGAGGCTACCCGCTTAACTTATTAGACAATTTAGTTAATGAGGTTACTAATAAAAGATCCAGTGGAATTTATAAACCTATACTGAATATCAGTACTTCTGGGATAGCCGAGTCTAGGTTAGAATATATAGGCGGAAGAATTCCAACTCAAAATAATAACACTAGATTAATTCTTACATACTGCCCGAGTAGTAGGCTTATTATGGACATCATTACTAAGAACTGGAACTTGTTCCATTCTAACCTTGCAATTATGAATAAACTGGGAGTTAAACCAGAGGTTACATACAGAAGGGGTAAAAATATGAAAATGTTGTTGGAACAACCCGAGCAGCAGAGTACCCATACTCCCGGTATGTTTAAATGCCAAAACTGCAATCAATGTCGGTATATTCTTGAATCAAACAGATTCGACATTGATAATATTAGATATGACATTAGATGTAGATGTACTTGCAACTCTAAAATGGTGGTTTATGTGGCATTATGCCAAAAATGCACAGGTTTTTATGTAGGTAAAACCGAGCGTAGATTAAAAGATCGGATCTACGAACATCAATATGCAATTAATAAAGCAAAAGATGAAAATGCTCTTGCTAAACATATCATTCAGCATGAGGACCACCACTTTAAGTATATGGTCATAGAACAACTGCATGACACTATTAGAGGAGCCCCTGTACATCTACTACTAGAGGCATCTGAATTGCGATGGCAAATAAGACTAAATGCCTACGCTCTTCCGGGTCTTAATGAAGGCTGCTCCATTAGTAGCCTTCTTAAACTTAAGAACCTGGTTAGATAGTGTGTTTCCCCGATTTTACGAGTTTGTAACACACTATTATTGTTTTGTGATTTGTACTTGTACCCCTTAGGTAGTGGCTAGTGTCCATTTAGACGATAGGCTAATGACTGGTTGATTTTTTAGGATCAGTTTTTTAACATAATGTGAGTGATTTAATACAAACTTTGTGCGTATGTGTTTTAACTTTAAATTTTACTCATGATTCAAAGTGTGCCTGATTGGTTAATGACCTTTTGAATCAATACCGCTGTATATTTAAGCTGCTGGTTTGTTAAATGTATTTTGTGATACTTTTTGTCTGAGGAAGTCTGTGTATATCACAGACGAAAAGCGCTTCATTAAATTTAATACTACTTTCCTGTGACTTCTGTGGTACATTTGTGTGTTGCCCTATTGCTTTGATTCCAGACATTATTTCTTCATACTTGCAAAATATGCTAACCATATGCAAACACCATCACAAGCACTATCAAGAATTATCAATCAGTCTAAAATACCCTCTCAAATTCCTGAAATATCCTATAAGAATAAAACTTATACGAAAACTGAAGATGTTATTAATATTTTTGAAATGATATACTCACAAATCTATGGAGAACAAAAAAAATTACTCACAAATGATAATAATAGAGACTTCCTACAAAAGCTCAATTTCCCAAAAATTGATGAGAAACTACAAAAAGATTTAATAAAACCAATATCCATTGAAGAAATAATAACAACAATTAAAACATTGAAATCACACAAATCTCCTGGCCCAGATGGCCTTACCGCAGAGTTATACAAAACATTCTATTGTATCATTGCACAAATTATATCACTCGTATTAAATTATATAATAAATAACAAAATTAATGATATCCATTTTAATGCATCCAAAACAATTTTCATTCCCAAAGAAAAGGAAGATCCTCAGAACTCAGACAACTATAGACCCATATCACTTCTTAATATTGATACTAAAATTCTGACGTCTATTCTGGCTAATAGACTAAAGAAAATATCAAACATAATTATATCAAATGAACAATCTGGCTTTTTAACATCTAGGCAAGCCAGTGATAATACATTAACACTACACACGTTAATTTCATATGCTAACCAAAACAATCTAAACATATATGCACTCATTATAGATGCACATAAGGCCTTTGATAGAATCAATATAAAATTTTTTATTTCAGATCTTACCCTACTTTAATATTCCCCAAGAATGTATCTTAACTTTACAAACACTATACAATAACTCTTATACAACATTATATATAAATAGAAGGTGGTCTAACAGAATCCAAATCAGAAATGGTATGCGTCAAGGATGTCCTCTATCTCCCTTATTATTTAACCTATACCTGGAACCCCTATTCTTAAACATCAAACAAAATGCATATCATAATGCCCCAGTAATTTATAGCACAAAAATCTCGTTGTCAGCTTTTGCCGATGACCTTAACATATATTGTACAACACCAGCCACAGATACCAAAAAAAAAACTATCTGCCATAGAAGACTTTGCATTAATATCAAACTACAAAATAAACCTTAAAAAAAACATTTTTCCTTTAAAAACTCCGAAACCTTTCTCACTTTTACCATTGATAGGTCAATTAAATTCTGAGGAAAAGATTAAATACTTAGGAATTACATTCTCTACAGATAACAAAAATTTTTATCTTAATAATATTAAACAAAATTGGGAACACATTTTATGTGATCTAAAGAGGTGGAAAAATCTGAAACTACCACCATTAGCAAAAGTCTCGATTATTAAAATGAATATCTTGCCCAGATTATTAGACATTTTTAGGTCTTCACAGTTATTAATACCCAAGAAGCTTTTTAAACAAATTCACATTGAATCCGCTAAATTTATATGGGAACCAAAAAAAAGTAGAATATCATATGATAAACTGGTGACCCCGAAAACAAAAGGTGGCTTAGATCTACCTAATTTTGAAAATTACTACTTAATCATAAATGCAAATAGAACTTTAAGAATTGCAAACTGCGGTACACAAAGCAATAATTGGTTCCCACACTGGTTAAGATTATGCTTTAAGCATACTGAAAGCCTGAGTATAAATCCAAAATAATTACCCTTTTTAAACAGCGATAATACTAAAACATATAATCTAATGGAACCCATTAAAAATTATATAACATTAACTCAAAATCTTTTTAGATCAGTAAATCTCTTCCAACACATGATGATCCTACAACCCATACACAAAAATCCTAACTTGAAAATTAATAACCAGCTACTAGATCTGAAAAGATTCCCACTTATAATCAACTTAACAATACAAGCCATATATCCATATTTTCAGGCTTGTTGGCTTCTTTTCAGGCTTGTTGGCTGTTGGTGAAGCACCCACCAAGAGGAGAAAATGCTGAGAGAAGAAAGGAGCCACTTTTGAGACTTTAAGTATTTTTCCTCTGTTTATTTGCTAAGTTTTTCTGCATAGCCACCTATTTTGAGCATTTTCTGGCTTGTTAAATTTGATTTCTGCATTAGTACCTGTATTTAGAGCACAACCTAGAGCTGTTTACTGAATTTCCTGTTTGCACTTATTTTTAAAATCGTTTTTTTCTCAAAACTTGCATTTTATCTGTTTTTGGCCTAGCACTCTTGTGTGGGGTCATTTACTGCACTGTTATAACTTGTTGATACTTGTTAACCTCTGCTATCTCTGAAAAATAAAAAAAAATAAAAATCTTGCTTTTTTCCCACTTTTCTGAGATTTAAAAAAGTTCAGTTACAGGCTTGCTGTTCTTGAACTGTTTGTAAGTTTCTGTGAGGCCATTTTTTGCTTGGGCTAAAGGAAAGTCTCTCTGTTGATAAGTGGCAGTGAAAAACATTGAGCAGCCTGCCTGCCCCTGTGGGAGTGGTTACTGACTTGAAACTGTAGTTTTATTGGCCATTTTGGGTCAATTCCAAAACTCCTTCATCTTCCTCTCTTAAAACCCTCTTTTGCGCGGTATTGAGCGTTTTTGAGCATAGAGCAACAACGGGCAGCGCTGCCTAATTGGGTTTAAACTATTCCTGGCTCCACAAAGTCTGCTCTTCACTTTTTCCCTTAGAACTGCTATATCTCTCAATTTAAACACCATATTCTCATTCTAAGGCCCTTCACTGGTCCAATTAAGTAATCCTACAAGTTAGCACTATTAAACCATAAGCACTACTTACTCTTATACTCTCTACGATTAGCCTGTCCTCTATTGGTCCGTCTTAAATTCAGTTTCCCTGTTACTCTAGCATGTCCAAAGGTCAGTCAATGGTTTCCTCTCCAGTCCAGCTGGTGAATCTGGGAATTTTGAGGCAATGTTACAACTGTCTCATGTACACGGACAACCCTCTCCTCCTCCAAACAGGTTCAAATATATGTGAGAGATGCAACTATTTAGCCAAACTGGAGGCTGAGCTCTCTCATCTCAAAACTGGTGTAACCAGTCAGGAGGAGAAGGTAACCTCACACAACACAACTCCAGTATCACATAGTCCCACCACATCAGCGAACCAAACACATAAATACACAAAAACATACTCGGAGGCTCTAAATAAAAATCTACCTAAGCAACAGAGACCTCCAAAGCAGACATCCAAGCAAACGCTACCTCAAAACAAAACACACACAACACATAACCCACAAAGTCAGTGTGCCAAGCAGCCACAGCCCTTAAGGCTGAATAACACACCTGATACTCTTGTTATAGGTGACTCTCTTGTCAGACACACTGACGTCCCGCTCACCAGGCTGAATAAAGAGAAGGTCATGGTGAGCTGCCTGTCGGGTGCTAGGATCCGACACATAATGCAAGCACTCAGGTCACTCCAAAGCAAATACAAATATGACTCAGTCATTGTACATGCTGGTGTGAATGACCTGAGACGTACCTCCCTGGACTACATGAAAAGAGACATAGAGGAGCTCTCTGATCATGTAGCCCAGGCTGGTATGACCCTGACCTTGAGCAGCATCTTACCCTCACCTAGAATGATGCCACAGTACAAAGACAAAATGATCGATTTTAACAATTGGCTAAAATTTTGGTGTCATTCAAAGGGGATCCAGTGTCTGTCAGCCTGGGATGACATGCTCGACAAGCCACATTGCTTCACTAGGGACGGCTTGCACCTGTCACCACTGGGCTTTCGGATATTGGCAAAGGCTCTTGCCTCCCCCATAGTGCCTTTTTTAGGCAAGGCTCAAAAGTCAAACCCACCCCCATAGACAGCACAAAGAACAAGAAACTAAGGGTAATGCTGCTAAACGCCAGAAGTCTTAACCTCAAGATGCAAGCACTCGAAGCTCTCCTCAGTACGGAGAACATCGATATCTGTGCAGTGACAGAAACCTGGTTCAAGGCTCCAGAGAGCACCCCAGCACTACCAGGCTATACCTCGTATCATGCTTTTCGGCCCCAAAACCCGGATCGAACCACAAAAGGAGGGGGAGTTTCCATATTTATCAAGGATATCCACACCTCCAGGTTAGTGGCATTGCACGAAGTATCGGAGACCATCCATGTGCAACTAACAGTGGGCAAGACTGCTTTTCAGTTTATAGCATCCTACAGACCACCCTCTCAAAGTCAGGAATCCCATTTGGCCTTCCTTAAAACATTGGAGAACATGAAGATCTCTCTGAACACCATTATATTGGGCAACTTCAACTACCCAAACATTGACTGGGAGCACTACTCAAGCCCCAGCACCTTACCCCAAAGATTCCTGGAAATTATAAACTCAAATGCTATGGAACAACTAGTCACCACTCCCACAAGAGGGGACAACATACTAGACCTGATCATTACCAACATGGGGACTCTATGCTCCACACCAGAAGTATATCCCTCATTGGTAAGATCAGACCATAAATTAATTTCACTGGATGTCCACATCCCGACCCCACCCCCAGCCCAGAAAACCACAGTGAAAAACTTCTCAAAAGCGAACTTCTCACTTCTCAAAACTGAAGTGGAATCCTTCAAGGCCCCAAGGCCAGTGGAAGCTACAGCCCAAACTGCAGAATCCTATATAAATGCATTCTACGGACATCTCCAGGAATGCATGGATCATGCTATCCCAAACAAAACCAAGACCCAATCATCCAAAGGCAGGCGTCCAGTCTGGTGGACCCCTGCCATAAATAAACTGTACAACAGAAAGAGGAAGCTACTACATGATAGAGCAAAATCCCTAATAGGGAAGGCATCTCTGATCAGTACTAGCAAAAATTACAATCACTCATAAAATCCTCCAAGGCCAGCTTCGAGAGAAATATTGCACAGGACACCAAAGACAATCATAAGGCTTTTTTCAGTTATGTTAGAAACCTGGGATGCAACTCCCAGACTTGTTCTGAGTTGATTCTAAATGACAAAAAATACACTGAACCCACAGACATCGCCAATATTCTGGCAGACAGGTTCAGTGCAAACTTCTCCACCCCCTCCCCCCTAAAAGAGCAAGTATCTATCCCGGCAGAGGGCTGCCTCCCAAACATCTCAGATGCTCAGGTGAAGGCTGCCCTCTCCAAAGCAAAAAACACTGCTTCCATGGGACCAGATGGCGTCCCAGGTTGTGTCCTACATGAACTACAAGAGGAACTAATCCCTCAAATAAAACAGCTATACAATCTCAGCCTCACTACAGGATATGTGCCCACAGAATGGCGTACAGCAACTGTGGTCCCACTCCACAAAGGTGGAGCCTCTACGGACCCTGGAAACTATCACCCCATAAGCCTGACTAGCTTAGTCTGCAAGGCTATGGAGAGGATCATCATGGAGCTCATAAACAAAGACATTGGGGACCTACAGACACTAGATCCTACCCAGTTCGGCTTTGTCAAGGGCATATCCTGCATTTTGAACCTGGTTGACTTCTTTGAAACAGTCACCAAAGCCATAGATGAAGGGAAGGTAGTCCACACAGCCTATCTGGACCTTGCAAAGGCATGCATTTGACACAATACCCCACTCGGGCATCATAGATAAGCTATCCAGCTTAAATATAAACCCCTATGTCACAAGATGGGTCACAAACTGGCTCAAAGACAGAACCCACAGAGTGAGAGTTGCTGGAGCCATGTCAGACTTGAAACCGGTCACAAGTGGTGTCCCACAGGGTTCTGTCCTGGGACCACTCTTGTTCGGTATATACTTTTCCGAGGTACAGGCAAACATGGGAGGACTATGGCTCACCAAGTTTGCAGACGACTGCAAACTGGGCGCCATAATCAACTCTCCAGCTGACACAAACATCCTTCAAAAAGGTCTCACAGAGACAGATAACTGGTGCCAGCGCCATGGTTTAAAGCTAAATGCCAAAAAATGTATAGTCATACCCTTTGGCAAAAACAATGTGCCCACAAATTACCACATAGGCGGAAACCCATTAAGTACAGAGAAAGTTATTAGGGACCTGGGGACCCAAGTTGATAGCAATCTCTCCTTTGAAAACCACATTGCCAAAGTGGTTAGAAAGACCTTCTACATAGCCCACCTCATCACGAAGGGTTTCACATCTAGATCAAGAGAGGTAATCATGCCTTTATTCATCCCTCATCAGGCCCATCATAGAATACAATACCCCTTTTGGGATGTACCTTACCCGACACCTGCAGCAATTAGAAAGACCCCAAAAGTATCTCACCAAGAGGATCAAGGGTCTCAAACAGATGCCATATGCTGCTCGGTTAAAAACTCCAGCTCTACTCAGTTGCATACCGCCTACTTGAGGCGATCTATGCCTGACATACAAAGCTATGTCAAATCCAGAATTAATGGACATGCTCCACCTCAGTAAATCTAAATCCCTTAGAGCCACACGCTCAAGGGACTTGAACCTCAGCACAGAAATAAATAGAACTTGCTGGAGGGACAGGTTCATAACCCAGAGGCTCCCTTCGCTCTGGAATAGAATTCCAGTTCATGTGAGGCAGAGCACCTCACTGAATCTCTTCAAGAAGAATCTCGATAAGTGGATGGGGGATCGTAGGTTTGTCCCAGGGATTACTCCCGTGTCACTATTAGACAGAGGCACAGTAAACTAAACCTTAAAAAGGGCACAGTATACTCAAATCAAGGGGTGGCGTAAGCCATACAGAATCGGGCTAGGCTTATAATTGCCCCAGGGCAGATAGCCTAGTATGAACCTATGAACCTATGAACCTATAAACTGTACCGCTCATGAATTAAGCCAACAACTGGGCCTTCCCAAATCATATCTACTGATCTTGAGATAGATTAAGGAATTGTGTACAAGTTACCTACAAAACGTAAACATTAATGAAGATGACTTAAGGAAATCTATCTCATTATGGCAAGCCCTTCTTCAAAATAGAAAATTTATAACATGCTCATACAAATTGATAAAAGACCTGAAATATCAAGAACATATACTCTTGTCTAATTATTGGAAAGAAAAAATACCATCGGTCGAGGAAAATAAAATAATACAAGCAATTAACCTAACGGTAAAATCCATATCCCTTCAAAAGTTAACATTTACCCAACTCATGATATATAATAATGCCTACTACACACGCCTTAGCTTGCATAAATTTAATCCTAATAATTCTCCAAAGTGCCCACATTGTAAAGATGAAACTGCTGACCTTTTGCATATGTTCTGGAGCTGTAAATGTATATTTAAACTTTGGAACTCCCTGAAACTACAATTACAAAAGATGGGATATCAATCATCAACTATTACTTGGGAATTTATGATATTACATATTCCCCCAAATAACCTATCTAATACCCAAATGAGCATCCCCATTAATATTTTTCTACTAATGAAACTTTACATAGCTACTAACTGGCTGACCCCATCTAAAACCTCATGGAAAAGTTTTAGGATATTAGCGATAAAACATATATTAGCCCATAAATACATAATAAACAAACAAAACAAAAATTCCTATAATCTGAAACTCTGGGAACAAATTTTCAATATTATACTGGCATAAAGCATTGATCTTGAAATACTTTATACATAATAAAAAACATAACATTATATAAGACTATACTAACATAAGATGCTAACCCTGGAAAAAAACATTCTTTAAATCCTCCATTAAGAGGGAAGTATGGAAGCATTCATGTAAATAGTGTAAATATGTTTTAAGAATATTGCTATTATTACTGTTTGATCATCACCTGTATATTCTTTTGTGAAATGTTATGTAATGGAAAAAAGGAAAACAATAAAGATATATTATTGAAAAAAAAAGAATGCCAATCCTGAACAAATGTGGCTGCTAACTCTTACATGTAGTGTCTGCAAGTGATACTTACACATCTTTGCAGTGCCACCTGTCTGAAATTCCTCGATCCAACAGTTGAGGGTATCCTTCTTCCTCATCCTGAGGTCTCTGCAGTGATTTCTACACTGTTTGCCAGTGTGAGGGATACTGGTAGCACTAGACAAATTCTGTGCCAAACTCTTCCATGCATGTGATTTGTAATCAGAGTTATGATAGTAATCCTGCAACAACTGAGGGCCATAGTCATTCACTAGGAGTCCAACAAACACTTTGGACTTCTGCACACCCCATCTTTGAGATTGAACTCTCAAAACCTCTCTACGAACCCCAGCCATGTCTAAAGCAGATTAAGACCAATCTATAATGATGTTTCCCGCCAATTCCAGTTATCACAGATACTGAGAGTGCTCAAGTTTGGATTTTGCAACATTTGAAAATGGTACACATCACTTAGCATCCCGCAAACACAAGCAATGAGTTTGCATGATAGTAACCACTACAGAGATTGTAACAAATATAGACATTAATAGATAAATATATAACTGACACAATATTAGTGTGTCAGCCATCAGGAAAATAATTATGATATAAGAAATGCTAAGTCAACTGCTAAACTTGAGAGTAACTATAATGTGAAGTGGGGCACTATTAAAAAAAGAATAGAATCTGCTTTATTTGAACACTGGACCTTATGTATGGTAGTCCTATACTTATAGCTGTTGCCACAAAAGGAATGAAAAAAATACTCTATGTTTAATTTCATTGTTATCTTATTATCTTATTGTTATTGCAAGGTCACAACAGTTAAATAAAAGCTACAATTCATGTAGTTGAACCCAGGTCCATGTGGACTTCAGCCCAACACTTAACATCTGTAGCCACAGGAGAGGTTACATGACCATCTCCTACATTATAATTCATTTTGAGGTGTGTGTGTGTGTGTGTGTGTGTGTGTGTGTGTGTATGTATCTTTAAGAAGCTATCCAAGGGCTTGCACAAGTGCATAAATACTGATCACGTGCAATTCTGACTTTCATTTTGTAGTAAGCTGTTGAGATGTAAGCATGTATGTATGTAAGGAATGTCTGTTAACATGTTAATTTATATTTTGTGATGCTGTTATCCATCTGGATGTGTTTCTATGTATTAAAGCATCTAAATGAAATACCCCACCTGCTTGCCATCCATGTTAGAGAGGGACAAGAGACACAGTGTCAGATGCAGCATGTCTAAAGGGACATGATGTTAGAAGAAGATTGGACAAAACATATTGTTGCCAGAAAGAGTTCCCATTTCTTCCACTTGAGTTTGAGAGGCACCCTGTTGGCACTGGAGGAATATAGAGGAGTGAATCATCCCTACTGCATGCATAATTCACAAAACAGGTTAGAAACAAATTTCAGATATTAAAACTTACTCAAAACTATTTCTTATTCTCAAAATATGAAACGAGGCATACAGAACACTCTAAACGATATTCAGATAAACCAATATGCAAAATATTGATAAAAATGTTCAAATTACCACAGAATACGTTTGAAATAAAGTCCAAATTGCATAAAACTAATAAAATAAGAGGGAACTACCAGATTTTTGCTACGCATGTATTTTTCATATTAATTAAAGCTGTTTGTGCAGTATTACAGTTAAGTTATTTAGCAAAATACAGCATTACAGAGCATATTTCGCAAAGTACAGTATTTTGAAGAGTTTATTCTGCATTTGAATGTTATTACAAGCTCACAGAACAGTTTGTTGGTACATAACTGCAAGAGCCATATTTTCAGTGTGTTTGGACATACTTTGTGTGCATGGCTGATGGATTTCAAAAACCCAATGCACTTGTGTTTGACCATAATATTGCAGAGAACTGGAGAGTGTTTGAGCAAGAGCATGACATTTTCACACAGGCTGCATTTTCTGATAAAGATGACCATACAAAGGCATTTATTCTGCTTACTTTAGCTGCATCAGAAGCCATAGAAGGGGAGAGTTCATTTGTGTATGCAGTGCTATCTATATAGGAGAAGGGGAAACGGTCATATTGTTGTACCAGCTGAGTCAAGGGAGGACCATGAGTGCTTAAAACATAAATTTAGAGAAATGTGTAACTCCCAGACAAATGTTACAATGGAAAGGCAGTTATTTTATACAAAGGATCAAAAGCCTGGTAAAACTTCTCCAGCATATATAAATGGCTTGAGAAATAAGGCTAAAACATGCAGATTTGTTGATTTAAGGGATGAGTTGATAAAAGACAGACGTGTGTGGTATTAAAGATGATGCTGTGAGAAAGATTTTGCTTTGTGACAGTGATTTAACTTTGAATAATGCCATTGAGATTTGTCAGATATACAAGCTCACAGAAAATCACACACATATGCCTACAAACGAGAATAGCTCTAGAAGGCACAGTGATAAACCTCATGTTGATAGTATGCAGCATGTGGTTAAAAGAACAGGCCCAAGCACATGGCAGCAACTGTAGCCCCTGCAGCACTCACTGGTAAACCCCAGAAACCTTCCAGCAAATTCCAGAGTTTGTACAGTCTCAGAGAAGCATAAGAGTGAGTCAGCAAACTCAAAGCATGGGCCCCAACCTAGTTTCATTGCCAAATGTCGTAATTGTGAAGGAAGTTATGAATCTAAATGGAGAAATATTTAGCTTTTGTCAACAATGCCACAAATGCAATAAATGGAATCATTTCAAAAGGTTTTTTAAATCAGAAGGCCCACATTCTTTTATTAAAAAGGAACATTCAAAGAAATGAGTTGATCAATTATAGAGCTGCAACCCTATTCTTTATGTTGATGCTGTGTCAATGCTTTATGAAACAGTTGATGCAGTAGATTTAAGGGCAAAGAATGAAGTATTTTGTACTGTTTCGATAAATGGAAAACCCACAGAGCTCAAAGCTGACACAGGTTCCAAGTGCAATGTTATCTCATAGGTTCATAGGTTCATAGGTTCATACTAGGCTATCTGCCCGAGGGCATTTACAAGCCTAGCCCATAGTTTTGTGGCTTACGCCACCCCTTTAGTATGGGGAACTATACCCATTATTTTGCTGTGCCTCTGTCGAGCAGTGACACTGAGGTAATCCCTGGGGTATATCTGCGATCTCCCATCCATTGGTCAAGATTTCTCTTGAACAAGCAACATTTGCCAGAGTGTGTCATGGTGAAAGTTTTAATTTGGCAAGGAGTGTGAAGCTTGCTGCTTATGGTCGTGAAGAAATTCAGACTGAAGGCTCAGTAGTGCTTTCATGTTACTATGCTGGAAGAAGCTACGACTTATTATTCTATGTGGTCAAGATACATGTCTAGTTATTATTAGGGCTCAGAGACAGTTTGAAAATGGGACTGCTTTCATTTAATAAGGTAGTCTATCATGTTAGCTTGGAAGATCACTACTCTAATTTCGCCCAGTGCATTTTCTCTACCTATGCTGACCTTTTTGAAGACAAACTAGGGATGCTTCCAGTTGTGTACTCCATGAAGTTACATTCAGATGTCAGTCCAGTTATCAGGCCAGGACAAAGTCAAAGCTGAGTTAGATAAATTGATGCAACAAGGTGTAATTTGTCCAGTAGATGAACCAACTGAATGGGTATCTTCTATGGTGGTAGCTCGTAAGAAAACTCAGATGACATCAGAATATGTATTGATCCACAAGATTTGAACAAACCACTAAAAAGACCTCATCATTCAATGCTCACAGTCAAAGAAGTCACAGCCCAGATGCCAAATACCACTGTTTTTCTGTCTTAGATGCAAAGAGCTCATTTTGGCAGATTCAGCTCAACAAGTAATCATCATTGCTAACTATTTTCAGTACTCTGTTTGGAAGGTACAGATTTTTGAGAATGTCATTTGGGATAAATTCTGCAAGTGAAGTCTTTCCAAGTGCAATGGAGCAAATGTTTTCTGGGTATGTTTGTGCTATTATAGTAGATGACATACTGCTAGGCAGTAATGGTGAAGCTGAACATGACAGAAACCTCGGAAAAGTTCTAGAAAGGGCACATCAAGTGAATCTTAAGCTCAAGCCACACAAATGCAAATTCAGGCTACAAAAGGTTACTTATGTTGATCATTAATTTACTAGTTCAGGCCTATGACCAGACCCTTCTAAGCAGTCAGCCATTCTTGAGATGCCAGCTCCAGACAACGTTCAAGCCCTGCAATGTTTTCTTGGCATGGTCAATTATCTAGGCAAGTTCATTTCAGATTTAAGCCAACTTTCAGCACTGCTTATAGAGCTGACACGTAAAGATGTATCCTGGTCTTGGTTAGAGCAACACCAAAAAGCATTTGATGTCCTGAAACAGAGAATTATTAGTCCACTGACTCAGATACTATGATGTTCACAAGCCAGTTGCTTCAAAATTTGGTCTTGGTGCAGTCATTCTACAAGAGGGTCAACCTATTGCCTATGCATTGAGAACTCTTACCTAAACTGAAATGCAGTATGGTCAGATAGAGAAACAGCTTTTGGCAATTGTGTTTGCATGTTCGAAGTTCCTTGATTATGTTTTGGTATAACTATTCAGATCAACACAGACCACCAACCTCTAGTCACTATTTTGAGAAAGCCTATGCATTCAGCTCCAGCCAGATTGCAATGCATGATGCTGAGATTGCAAAAGTATAATTTCAGTCTTGTCTACAAGAAAGGCAAACGTCTTCATCTTGTTGATACATTATCCAGATAATAATGCTTAACCACTTTATCAATCAAGGGTGGGCATTAAAGCAATCTAGTATACCACAAGAAGTGCAACCTTACTTTCTTTATAGAGATGAGATTTTGTCTGACAATGGTATCATTATGAAAGGTCCAGAAGTAATTGTTCCAAAGTCATTGTAACAAGAGTACATTACTGTCTTGCATCATGGTCACCCAGGAACTGACTCTACCAAAAGAAGGGTGAGAGGTCAACTATTTTGGTCTTCTATGTCACAAGACATTGAGGGAGGACTTTTGTCTTGTTCTGTGTGTAATAGTACTAAGCCACATCAACAGAAGGAACCACTTCAGCTAAACCAGATTCCTGAACTACTTTGGTTGACAGTAGCCACTGACATTTTCGAGTGGAATGGTCAACATTATTTGGTGTAATAGACTGTTATTCCAATTAGTTCAGGCTTGACCTACTTCCCAACCTAGCGTCCAGTACTGTCATTACTAAGATGAAGCATTATTTTGCAGTCCATGGTAGTCTGCACAGTTATTTCTGACAATGGCACACAGTTTGCAAGCCAACAGTTCAAAAGGTTTGCCAAAGAATGGGACTGTACTCATGTCACGAGTAGCCCAGAGTATCTGCAGTCAAATGGCTTGGCAGAACATGCAGTTCTAAGTGCAAAACTGTTACTAGAGAAGTCAAAATGAGACAATAGTGATGTTTTCCTGAATCTCTTGAATCTCAGAAATATTCCTCGTGATAAACATCTTGGTTCACCTGCCAAGACACTTCTGTTGAGACAAACCAGAAACACATTACCAATCAGTAGTTAATTGCTGGTTCCAAGTGACAAAAACAACAGGTCAGTGAAAACCAATCTGTTGATGAAGTGTTTAACCCAGACATCCTACCACGATAAGACGAGCAAACTGCTCAATCCATTACAAGAAGGAGAAGTGGTAAGAATGTAAAGTCCAAAGATTATGATCGGATTGGAGTCATGAAGAGTATTTGTCCAAAGCTGAGACCATACATTGTGGAATCAAAAGGAGCAGAGTTTAGGTGGAATCAGAAACATTTGACACAGGTGTCTGAGCCTATACCACAGCACATAGCATGTAAGAAAGAATCTTTATTTCAGATTGAGTTGTCCAGTGTTCCAGTTCCAAAAGAAGTTCCAGAGGATATTCCTGTTCCTGTGACAAATCCAAAAGTTCCTGATATGAGTGGTTCACCGAAGACTGTCCCTGTTGCCAAATTCAGTCCAGATTGTTATGTTATGAGATCCAGTTGTATCTTCAGATCATATAAGAGATACACAGCAACATGGGCATGAACATTGTGTTTTGTTTCTAATATCTTTAATAATGCATGTCTAACTCTTATGCACTTTTGCTAAAGGCAATCTTTTTAAGAGGGAGGATGTAGATCAATGTTTGTGTATATATCTTTAAGAAGCTATCCAATGGGTTGCACAAGGTTTTAAAAACTGAGCACGTGTGAGTCTGACTGCCATTTTGTCGTAAGCTGTTGAGATGTAAGCATGTATGTATGTATGTAAGGTCTTTCTGTTAAACAGTTTGTTTATATTTTATGATGCAGCTATCCATCTTGATGTGTTTCTATGCACTAAAGCATCTAAACAAAATACCCCGCCTGCTTGTCATCTATGTTAGAGAGGTACAAACAACAGTGGATTTGTACCAGGCACAATTATATTAATATAATGCATCCAATGTCTGTTTTTAGTTGTCTGGGGTCTGTCTGCTACCTAGGTGATCCACTCATTCAGTTTGTGCACTGCCACTATGTGCACAAATCATCTGAGCATAGGCAAAGTTGTTTGTGCTAAGCACAGTACCACACAAACAGTGGCCCAGAAATTAAGAGAAAAAAAGGTAATAACAGACAGAAACAGAAATCAAGGTAGGACATGCACAGTATAATCTGTTAGTACACATGAAATATACCTACATAGGTCTGGAATCCAAATCACCATCCAATGCACATTCAGAACACAGGATGGGTGCCTTAACCCTGTTTTTCCCACCCACAAAAACCTTTGCAGCAAGCAACAATACTCATTCAGTACACAAACAAATTAAACAGAATGTACCGTTATATTAAAACATTACATATTAGTTAAACATTTAGTGAAACACTCATCTTTGAAAATACTGCACTTAGTGATAACACACCTGTTATGTTTCATGCTTGCAAATATACAGCAATGTCTTACCTTTCTATGTTCCTTGGTCATTCAGCAGTTATCTGAGCGGTACTTTGGGACATACAGTGTGCAAACCATTCTATATCATTGCACTTACAATGTCAAAGGATATTAACTGGGAATAATATGATATGCAGTTCCAACTAATGAAAGCCAAGTTGGATGTCACAAACAAGCACTGACTGTTCTTTTGAGGATAGGGGAGCAAATGTGTGTTCCTGCTATGGCACTAACAAGACTGTGTTGGTCTGGTTGCTCTGCTTGTTTGGCATCCTGCCTGTTGTATGATTTAGGGAGGGATGAGAAGTCATAAACTGCAATGTCTCTCCTTACTGTTGAACTTTTCTCTGTAATGCTTTCTCAGTACAAAAGTATGATGAAGTAGGAGGATGGTTTTAGGCTCCTAGGTGGTGAGTCAGTGTGCTATGGCTTGTCTCCTAGACAATGCAAGGACATATTGAGCATACCTATGTCTGCCTACAACCATACCAGTTGCTGGTTCCACCTCTGACTCATCATTGGCCTGTGGATGTGGTGACCTTGGCATTGTCGGGAGGATGTGTTCCCCTTCCCCTTGCTGATCCTGCTGCAGCTGTTTTCACAAGATTAACTTGTGTAGCAATATCAGCATTATGGGACATTTCAGTGGACTGTAATGGAGGCCTTGGCCAGATGTATGTAGTCAATGGCACTGTGACAGCAGTAGCTCAGAAGCATGCTCTATGACATTGTGTGTTTCATTAAGGTGTCTGTGTGTGTGTGTGTGTGTGTGTGTGTGTGTGTGTGTGTGTATGTGTGTGTGTGTGTGTGTGTGTGTGTGTGTGTGTGTGTGTGTGTGTGAGTGTGTGTGTGTGTGTGTGTGTGTGTGTGTGTGTGTGTGTGTGTGTGTGTGTGTGTGTGTGTGTGTGTGTGTGTGTGTGTGTGTGTGTGTGTGTGTGTGTGTGTGAGTGTGTGTGTGTGTGTGTGTGTGTGTGTGTGTGTGTGTGTGTGTGTGTGTGTGTGTGCGTGTGTGTGTGAGTGTGTGTGTGTGTGTGTGTGTGTGTGTGTGTGTGTGTGTGTGTGTGTGTGTGTGTGTGTGTGTGTGTGTGCGCGCGCGTGTGTGTGCATTTCTGATGGGTTCATCAGCTATGAATCAGTGCATAGCATTCATCCATCCCTAAAGGAGCCTGTGAGACATCCCCCATAGCATACATCTGTTGCAGTTGGGAGATGTGGCACATATGGGATTAGTATTAACTGCCAGGGTGCCAGCGCACATGTTCCAGATGAGTCCCATGCCATTACACATGACTTGGCAGTTGTTTGAGTGGTAGACCTTATGGTTAATGTAGACCCTACCCTGTTCCCAGGTATTGTTTTCATGTGTAAGTGACTGTGATATATGGCACACATTATTTCAGGGTAGTGCAATGTATGGTACAATTGCAGCATTCTTGTGACCTTCTCCCCAGACCTAATGGTAAAATATATGTGCTCTCTGCCATGTTGTAACATAGCATGCAGAAATGCTTGGAAGATCCTGTATGCTGATGCCTATGACACACCACGCCTCTCCCCTAGTAGTCTGTGAAGAGTACCTGTGGCTAAGATTCTAAGTTCAACACATACCTTATTTTCCACAGGGATGGGTTCCGTGCATTTGGGTCTGGCTCTGGGTCAAGGCTGCTAGAGGTCTCACAGTTCCTGTACTGTGTCCTTGGCCTGTAAAGTCTACACCTTCTCTGTCTATGGCTATAGGCAGCAGCAGCAGCAGCATTGGCTTCAGGCTGTAGCACAGACAAATGTATTTAAAAACAGCAGGTGCTAACAGTCTGTCTGTGATTACTTTGTGTCTGTACTCCGCTATTTTCCCAATCTGCATTAAAAACAGCATCGAGTCTACATGGATGCTTTATATCTTGTTGATTAACTTCACAATATTGGTTGAGTAGCATGCAATTCAGCTGTTTGTGCTGTAATTAGCAATTTACTATCAATATTGTGAAAGTCTAAATAATTCCCATTCGCAATATCTAAGTAAACCATCGAAACTGGAATCTTGTCTGCTTCACAGACTGATGTATGTAGTCACTGGCACTGTGACAGCAGTAGCTCAAAAACATGCTCTATGACATTAAGTGTGTTTCATTAAGGTGTTCTTATGTGTGTGTGTGTGTGTGTGTGTGTGTGTGTGTGTGTGTGTGTGTGTGTGTGTGTGTGTGTGTGTATGTGCGCAGTGGGGAATACTTCCAACTTTCCCCTTACTGCTTTATCTGTAAACAGTGTATTTGTACTTATGTGATCCTTATACGTGTTATCATTTTTTGTCTTTCAGGACACAATATGTCTGTTTGACATAGGCCCCCATTTACTGAGAAGGAGAATGACCTCAATCTGATTAACACATTTGAGTTGACATTGTCATCAAAAACATCACGTGATACCAGTATAGCAGCTGATGTAAATCAAACTCCTTTATGACATATCACCTTTTTTGCAGGGGCAAGCCCCCCTGTGCCCCCACACCCCCTACTAATAATATATTCCAACTCCGAGATTGCACTACAGTGGAGATATGGATGAATTTCCAATCCCCACTGTACCATGACCTCTGTACAATTTGTCGAACACACTAAGGCGAATGCACTACTGCATTTGAATAAGTGTGTTTGACTATCCCATACACTTTACATTCTGTGAGCGACAATCTGATTTTCGGCAGCATATGTGCCAACAGGTTGTCATTTGCAGTATTGATAGTAAACTGTAATTAGCATCTCTGAAACACAGACTAAGACAGATACAATTCTTTACTAATGTACTCCATTATAAAAAAGCCAAATGTGTAGCTAGGAAGACTGATGTTGATGAGAATTATTGCATTTTTTAACTTAGTGGCACATTTATTTTGAACAGTATATCTCTACAGTGGAGTACTGTACTCCAGCAGGTATATATCCATTTTGTTACTTACATAATGCTTATGCTGGAATGTAGTTAAGAATAATGTGAAGTAAACCTGTTAGTATTTTTAGAACAGTAATCATGGCATGGCCTTGTTTTTCAAGCCATTTCAGAGGTACAGAGGATGTAGAGTAGGCTGAAATTATAATGCTGTGTAATAACTATGTACACATATTTCATGGAAAGGTCCTTTGATAGCACTTTTAGCATTTCACAGTTGTTTGGTTAGTACAGTTCTTTCTTAGCCTGTTATTTTGTTTAGGGGGGGACAAAGATGAGTTCCTGCAATGGCACAAACTAGAATGGGCTGCTATTCTGGGTGGGTGAACATAGTTGAGTATCTGTTATGGCCTAAACAAGGATATGTTTCTCGTTACTCTCCTTATTTTGTATCCTCCCCCATTAGTTTTTGACCCCTGTTGTATCTTTAAAGTCTATCAAGTGGGAAATACTGCCAGCTTTCCCCTTACTGCTTTATCTGTAAACAGTGTATTTGTATTTATATGATCCTTATACGTATCATTTTTTTGTCTTTCAGGACATAAAATGTCTGTTTGACATAGGCCCCCATTTACTGAGAAGGAGAATGATCTCATCACAGACGTCTTACATCAACATCATGCAGTACTGCTGTCCAGAGGGCAGGCCAATATGGCTCAGTGTACAATCCTGTGGGATGAATTAGTCTACAGCATGAATGATATTGGGCAACACAGTTGCACTCATTCGCAGGTGCATCACAGAACCACTGATATGATAGCTGAAAGGAGACATGCAGCTGCAGTGGCAGGTGATCACAAGATTACTGGTGGTGGGCCTGCTGCAGAACCTCCTCTCACTGCCACAGAGGAATTCCTGGCAAACATTACCACACAGGACTGCTCCCAGCAATCAATGACCCAGTACGTTCTGGATGTGGGCATCACTCTTGCGTCTCAAGAAGAGCTACCAGGTATGCTTTGTTAGATCATCATTAGAATACTGTGGCATTCTGAAATAGTGTCAATAGTTTATATGTGTGTGTCAAGTTGTTTTTTTTTGGGTGGGGGAATTTAAGATAGCTGCAATTTTAAGGTTATATTGAGGTTGTCAGCCACATTCTTGTTATTTGGGTTACTGCAGATATACATGAGTAAAGTTATTACCCCCTGTTGTACTGTTGCCATTACATTTTCCTTTAATCATTTAGGACCATTGGGAATTCAGAGACATAGGACTCCTGCAATTAGTAGGCATAATACATTTATGTCAGTACTGTAGATAAAATCCAAGATATAGATTCATAGATTAGTACTAGGCTAACTGCCCTTGTGAGCCATTTTAAGCCTAGCCAATTATCCCTTGTGAGACTCAAACCCTGTACCTTCTGTTTATAAGCCAAACACCTTCACCATTAGGCCACCCACCCAACCCCCAACATCTGCTAATGTTTCCTCTCAAGCATGCTGCATATATTGCTGTACTGTCTGCATATCTGTCACCTGTACAGATTTTTGCTGACTGTCCAGATTTTTGACTCGTATTTCTTGCCCATAGTTCATATTGTAGTGATTTTCTGGCAAATTTTTGACAAGTCATTAAAGATTGAAGACATAAAATAATGACATACATCTGCATTAGACTTCATACCCTTCAGAACTGTCATGCCGTTATTCTATCAACTAAGTTTGTAAGAGCAATATTTCAAAATTTTTCCTATTCTTTGGCCTTTGTCGACCCATTATTCATGGCTTTGTCCAGATTTCTCAGACACACACACACAGCACTTTCCCTACATTTGACTGCATTGAGAAAAGAAGCCTTACCTACCTAAGTACACCAATTACAGAACACACTACTTAGCGCACATACCACAGTACAAGACGATTTTAACAGGACTGCAGGTGATCTTACAATAGATGACATCAGCAGGTCATGTGGGGGACAAGAGGTTGGAGGCCTGCTTTAAATTGTTGTTTGTGCAAGCACCAAAACACCACAAAACTATGCCATGGAAGAAGTCAGTTAAGGATACACACTTCCACTCTTCTTTATGGACACACACACACACACACACACACACACACACACACACACACACACACACACACACACACACACACACACACAGTTGACTTTAGTGAGAATAGAATCCCTACCTATCTAAGAACACAGACTACAGAATACATTACATAATGCATGCGCCTTATCACTAGTCTGATTTTAACAGGACTGCAGCTGATCTTATACTAGATGACATCAGCAGGCAATGTGGGGACAAGAGGTTGGAGGCCTGCTTAAAATGGATGTTTGGGCAAGCATCAGACACTGCAAAACCATGCCATTGGAGAAGCCAGTTAGGAATACACGTTTCCATTGACTGCAGTGAGAATAGAACCATTACCTATCTAAGTGCACAGACTACAGAACACAGTACAAGTGCTATGGCACAAGTCTGATGAATCTAAGGCTGTAGGTGAACATTTAGTAGATAACATCAGCAAGCCATGTGGGAAACAACAGCTTGGGAGGCCTGCATAGGCACATCACTTCTTAGTGTCATCTGAGGCTAGTAGCCTAACAGAAGTATACTGTTTAGAAGCCTAGTTGTGTAATTACACAAGTACCCTTATTGAGCATATTTGGCTGTTTGAGGTTTGGCAGAGCAAACCTGTGAGCACTACCAAATGGCCCTGTTGAAGAGGGAGCACACAACATTATATATGTACACTTTGCATTATGGCTGATACATGTGTTGAAAAATTAAAGAGACTCCAGGATTGTACTCGTTGTTGGTGTGGTTGTGGTGAGGAAACAAATGGATGGATTGTTAATATATGTACATATAGTTATATTGTGCCCTTGGTTTGCAATGTTTCCACATGCAGTTTTAGGTCAAACAAAGGCATTGAGAAATGTAGAGCAATAAGAACATATATATATATATATATATATATATATATATATATATATATATATATATATATGTGTGTGTGTGTGTGTGTGTGTGTGTGTATACATGTAAATAATGTAATAGTGCAAGAAGCTTCGGATTTGCGCTGCGGTTACCTAAGTGTACATGCATGCATATTTGCCTCTTTAACTGTTTGTGCGTAGGTAAGCAGTGTGCAAATGCGTAATGCATTGCTAACATCTGAGACTTACTATTATGTAATATATGCCTCCTATTATAGCACACTCCTATCTCTACTCCAGGCCAGGATTTCCCAATGACTGAGAGCAATAATTGAATGTAGCACCTTTCTGTTGTATGCAGTTTGACATACATCTTATCTGTTTTCTCCCTGTTACTGCAATACTGCACTTTGTGCAAACTAGATAAGCATTCTTAAAAATCTTTTCTAGATGTAGCGCGTTGCACAAATGTGTAATTAAAACAAGACAAAGAGGACAAATATTAAAAGTATGGGACACAGAAGTAAAGTCTGTAAAAGCACACTGCCAATTGATAGTACACATCCAAAATTTCTATTTATGTTGGGATTAGAACCCTCACACCAATATAGCTTCAGCAAACAAGATGGCTGCTTTAGTCCTCTTTGCCACATAAGCAGCTTGCCAGCATAGAACTGGGGTCATTCATCACACAACCAACTAAATAAGAATGTACACTGCTATCATACCATGGACTGTATATTGTAAAAGTAATTGTCTGTATTATATTTGGACATACAGCAGTTAGTAGTCACACAACTTGTCATAATTATGGTTACAAATATGTATCTCTCTGTCTTATGTGTCTGTGTTTGTTGGTAATTCATCAGTTACCTAACATGCGCAATGTGTAAGTAATTCTTTATAATTGTCCTTAAAATGTGAGAGGATATTAACTGTGGCATAAACACGCATATACTGTAATTTTGGGGGTAGAATAGCTGAGTTACTGTTATGGCAGGTACAATGATACACTCCTGTTTTGGGGTTGGGGGAACAAAGCGCACTTACTGTTAAGACACAAACAAGTCTGAAGTCAGAAAATGCAATGTGCAGCCTCACTTTCTAACTTCTGTCTTGAATGATTTACCAGTATTCTGCAAAGGTATGACTGTGTGAATGTTTCATACCTGAGGCCTACTAATGGACTGATATTAATAAAATAAGTGTCTGTAGTCCCATGTTAATGTAATTTCTGTACAAATCTACCACTATTTACTTGCTTACTGTACCAAATTAAGAGATACAAGGATATTGCATAATAATCTTCAAGAATACAGTCTAGGTTCAGGACTTACCTTGCAAATGCAGCAGTTGACACACCTTTAGTTAAGGGCTGACTCTGTCTGATGCAAGCAGTACACAGCCAATACATGGATAGATAAAGGTTGTATGAGTTGCCTGGCAGCAACTTTAATATACGTATGTGAGTAGGAGAAAGGTATTAGGTCCCTAGGTGGCCAGTGAATGTGCTATGCGTTGTCTCTTAGCTAAAGCAAGGGCATACTGGGCATGCCAACATTTGCCTACAGGGACAGCAGCTGGTGGTTCCTCCTCAGAGTCCTCCTCTGACTGTGGCTGTGGTGACCTAGGCATTGGTGGGGAGATGTGTGGTCCTTCCCCTTGCTGAGCCTGCTGCAGCTGTTTCTGCAGGATCAGATTGAACAACATAGTACATACTGTGAATATCTGTGTAGATGTGCAAGGATTATACCGCAGGGCTCCACCAGATATATCTCTGCACTGGAACTGTGAGTTCCGCAGCCCAAACAGACACTCTATGATGTTTCTAGTTTGAGCAGGTGCCTCATTATGACGTTCGTCTGTCGGTGTGGGTGTGCACGTCTGATGGTTGCCATCATCCATGGTTCCAAATTATAACCAGCATCCTCCAGTAAATGGTCCTGTGGGATGTTCCTCCTAGCAAATATCTTTTACAGCTATGATATGTGCCAGATATGGGAGTCATGATAACTGCCACGGTTGCCAGCACACACATTAAGGGTAATCCTCTGGGCATTACTCATAACTCGGCAGTTGATGGAGTGGTATCCCTTGTAGTTAATGAAGATTATACCCTGCTCACCAGGTGGTACAGTGATATGTACATGAGTGCAATGTATGACACCCAGTATTTTGGGGTGGTGCACTACCTGGTAGAATTGTTGCATATTGTTGCTCTCTCCTCAGCAGAAGGGGGAAAATATATGTGCTCACTGGCATGTATGAGCATAGCATCCCATAACTGGTGGAGAATCCTGGATGCTGATGCCTGTGACACACCCATCATGTCCCCAGTTGGTCTTTGAAAAGTATCTGTAGCTAATATTCTAAGGGCTATACATACATTAAGTAGTTTTCACTGGGATGGGTTCCCTTTGGCTGGCTCAGGCTCTGAGCCGAGGGTCGCAGAGCTCACAGAGTTCTTGTAATGTGTCCCTGTCCACCCTGTAGCACTCTACAATTTCCAGCTCATGTAGCACCTGGAAAGTTACCGTGAGCCTGAACACTCTTCTCCTCCTTGGTCTCGGCCTATTGTCAGCTGCACCAGCAGCACTGGTTTCAGCCTGTAGTACATGCAGGTATAGAATAGCTGCAACAGCCCCTAGCATTATCCCAGTTAAAATTTCACGATCTCTACTCCAGTAGTATTGAAGTATTGAGGGAAAATAAGAATGTAGGCTACATGGATACTTTATACATTTGTTGAATAGGTCCACTGTGTGGAATTGGCTAATTAAGATGCAATTCACCTGCTTAGGCTGTAATTATCATGAATTTAACACACCTGATAAGTGCTGAGTAGTGCGCTATGTGCACATTTTATGCAAACATGGAACATAAAATGTGAAGAAGAGCTTGTATACCTTATACTTGAACCCAAGAGGATCAAGACTATAGTCCTACATATACACATGCTGCCACAGGAATAGTTACAAAACAAGCACACTAAATTTAGCCTTTTATTGCTCCTTTTCCCCTGGGTGAGCTAAGTGAACAAACACACAAACATGTTAAGGGAAAAAAAAGGGAAGCTGACACCTCCCCCCCATTGTCATCACTCACTGTTGACATCCATTGGAAATAAAAACACCCTGTAAGTGCCTGCATGATGTGAACATCCCTACAGAGTTACTCTTTTTTGTGATTCAACAAATGTACTAAGTTTTGGCCTCATTTGCATAATGTCCATGCTGACAACCTGGAATCTACACGATTAGTACCTGTGTAAGCAGGAAAACTGCAAAGGAGTACAATGTTGTAAACACAAAGCAGGGTATTACTTTGTCTAAATATGTGATGCATGCAACATAATGATTACAGTACATTACGATACTCTGTCTCATGCATTTTGAACATTTTAGCAGCTTGCATTACGTACACATTTATTTTTCATATGGGGTGGGGGACTATAGGTGCATTTATGTCATGGCAGTTAAAGTGACATTTTTTGGGGGGAGAATAATTTACTAGTATCCACAGTATGTATTTAGCCCATAATATGTGTGAGGTTACCTGTTATGCTCAGTTCAGTCAATATTTCAGGACATATGTGGAGTCAGGTCTATATCAAGTGGTCGAAAGCTCATAATAGCGAATGATCACAACTTGAAGTTGTTATTGTGGAATTGCAATACAGTATAGATAGGGGTATTTGCCCTTTCCTCACTGTAGTGCGATCTCGGAGTTGGTATATATATTTAGCGGGGGCAGCCCCGCACAATTGCAACTTCGAGTTCCAGTGTTTTCGAAGTTGTGATCATTCGCTATTATTAGCTTTTGACCATGTGCTATAGACCCGTGGAGTCTACATGGTTTCATTATAGGTTGTTGAATAACTCCATCATGTTGATTTGCTTCATTAGCATATATTTCAGCTACTTATGCTGAAATTTGCATTCCATGAAAGTTTCTGTATTTGTGCATGAGTGCACGTGATTGTGCGCCACTACACAGAGCTTACTGAATCTAAAACTTGCTGCACCCATGTGCACATCGTGCCTCAGTATGCACATGGTAAAAATTATCATGTAAGCTTTACTGAATTCCCACCATAGTATCATTGCTGGTGATATCAATGCACCAGGAATAGTTAGGAATTTTCCCTTTACTATTCCAAGGTGGTAAATTATATAATTGAAGAAATGCCAGATAAACAGCTACACTCAGGTAATAAAAGGCCCAACTAGGACGGATAAAATCCTGGTTGTAATTTAGGTATATAGCACAGATGAGTTCATCAAGTGTAAAATTGGTTTCAAACTAGATTCATTTGACTACTGCTGTAAATCCTATGAGCTTAAGATAACCACTGCTAAAAGTATGATTCAAGAGATATACTGTAGGAAATCCTACAGTTCCTATTTTCTATTAGTCATGAAATTAGGGCATGGGACTGGTAGATGGAAATTAATGGTCAGAATATAGAGGAAGGTAGGATTATATTTTATAAATATATAAATAATCGTATTGACAAATATGTTTTTAGGGCAATGTTAAGCCATGGACTAATAGATTTCAACCATGGCGGTCAAATGCAATGACCAAATAAAGAAATAAGGGGAAAAAAGTCTGTAGTCGAAAATTGAGGAATTCTAAAATGTAAAAAGTTATTTCACATATAAAGATATACAGATGCCGTTAAGAAAAAAGCTAGAAGAGATACGTGTTGCTATGAATGCCAGTTGATGCAGAGAATATTAGTCTTATCTTTCATGATTTTTACTATATGTTAGCATGGAGTATTAGTAAACATCTTTGTAGATAATTTTTGGCTGTTAAGTCCACCTGTAGTAGGACATTAATAGTGGAGAGAAATGAAATGGATAAGTGCCCACCAAGGTATGCAGTTGTTAAGGCATGATGCAAAACTAACATTCTTATGTTGCTGGGCCAAATGACCTAAATATATTTTTTTACAAAAGATTTTTTTCTAATTCTTTGGTCTTATGTTTAACAGATTTGTTTTCAGAAAACATTAACATGTGGTTTTGATCCCGGAGAATGGAAGAACGCTGTTGATATTCCCATTGCAAAGGGTCATATATGTTTCATTCTGGATGGTTAGAGGCAAATTAGCCTGACAAGTTTATTGCGGAAATGCTCTTAAGAGTAATAACCTTCTATTGACATCCAGAATTATCCTTGGAGATGGATATTTACTAGCATGGCTGTGTGTCAAGACATTCTTGTATGGCAAATTTTATTAGTTTTTATTAAAATATACTATCTGTACTTGGTGAAGGTTTAATTATAGGTATAATATATGCAGATTTTCTAGAGCTTTTGGTAATGTTTCACACAGTGAAATTATCAAGACACAAAAGGAATTGCAATTAAACTCTTATGTTGCTAAATGGGTTAGTGGCTGTCTACTAAATAGGACATGTTGAGATAGGTTACAATATAGCTGCTCATCAATTAAAACAATTGACGTGGGTGTTCCTCAGGGGTTCGTACTTGACCCACTACTGTTTGGGATATTTACATCAAGAGCGGCTATTTCAATGACTGAGTAAATGAATGAATGAATTAATTAAATCATGTATCAATCAGGTTATTTATTTATTTGTTTATCTATTTATATGTATGTATTTATTATTTTTTCCATTTGTTTACTTGGAAGGTTCAACCTGGTATAAAAACTTTTTCAGCAAAACACTAAAAGCATTAGCAAATTATTGGTATATGTAAAAAACAATTTATACAGGATAATACATGGCAACAAGAGTAATTAATATGTACTATACAGTTAATAGGAACAATATAACATAATATGACAAAACTTAAATACATTACATTTAAATGGAAGAACAAATAAAGGGAGGAGGGAGGTAAAAAAGGAGTAAGGAAACTAAAAATGATCATTATAGATCAGAAAGAAAGAAAAGGTAGGAAGGAGTAATATGGTTATATAAATTCAAAACTTCAGCCACAGCAGCAGATATTCGATCTAGAAGCATTGTAGGCTATTAATAGAAAAAACAGGAAGGATTGAAACATATAAGCATTGTGAATGAGGGGCTATCCTGGGTCAGTCTCATGTATACTAGTTTTATGCAATATTATTATAATTTAAAGTTTTGGGGGGCATTTTGCCATTTTTTTCTTGGTGCAGAAAACAGGGCTTGGAGTTCTTTCTGTTAAACCTGATGACTTTAACTGCTTGTGAAATGTGCATGAGTTGGAAATTAATCTTTTAGTTACATTAAGGAAAACCAGTTCAAGGTTATTTTGGCAGATTAGCTAGAACAGACTGCTGTGTGAACATGTCTGAATTCTTCCAACTGACACACCATGTCCCCACTAAGTTTCTAAGCCCAACTTGTGCAACACGTAACTAATGCATGCTACCCTACCTTACATTATATAATCCTAAAATCCCTCTCTATAACACTACCATTATAGAAGTCACTCAGGCATACACTGCACACAGCAGCAGATACAAATAATGCTAAATCTACCCCCTTACCTTAGCCTTTAGGTAGTCGTGTGACAGTATTTAGAAGTTGATTATACAATAAATGGAACAGAATATAATATTATAGGAGTCTGCCATACTCCATCTGCATCCCTTAAAAGACATATGTATTTCCTGACTAAACTCTAAGATATATAAAATATAAAAGTAAATTAAAATGGAATCATTATGGGGGAGTTTATCTAGCCAAACACTGACTGTGTAAACTGTTCAGTATCAAATAAATATACCCAAATATTATTGGACTATGCTACTCAAAACAGTTTGGAAAAAGAATGTGAAATCTATATAAGGATGGCAATATCTTAGATATCATACTATAAAACACAGCTTTCTGTTCTCCACACATAGTTACAGCAACTGTAATTAACACAGATCATGATGGCATCATGTATTTAACCTTAGATTGTAAACAAAATGTAATCATAAAGCATAATTTCTAGCTTTTACCAATGAAACTGCAATGCAATAAATGAAACACTTATGAACATGGACTGAAGTGTTATCTTCAATGATTCAAATAAATCTGTTAAGGATACAGTCAAATACAATTAACTTCTGTGTTTATTAATATATACTGGTAAAATACAAATACATAGGTAAATTCAGTAATAAAAATGTTTCTGAAATAACATTAACAAGATGTGCTACTTAAAAGTGAGGTACAACTTAGCATTCAAATATTTCAATGCTCAATAAATTAAAACATTCTAGGTTAAATAAAGTACAGAAACTGCTATTACTATTCCATTTAGAGATTTAACTTTGGAACTCAGCTTGATCTCAAAAGTTGGAAGTCATATGTTATTGCTTAATAACATCAAAACCAGAAAGGGAAAGACTGTCATGACAACATGTCATCAATACACCATTAAGTCATAACCCAGCTGCAGTACATAGTGAATCAACTTAAAGGTGGGGTAAAAATGAGCAGACTTCACAATAATCAAAAACATTCATCAATGTTGGGCTCTATGGCACAGTGGGGTGGAGCCATTTCTGCAAGCCTGGTGGCTGCAGTTTGAATATCAGCCCTGGCACTGGTGGAACCAAGCAAGGAGGAAGAGGATTGAAGGGTTGCAGTCTGCTCACTTCATCTAGGGATGGGTGAGAGTTAGAGGCACTCAGGTAAGCACATAAGAAAATATGATTTCTCAGGTGAAGACCAAGGAAACCACTTCCTATGCTTGACAAGATAGAGGGTTGGGCTGCTTGCTGGCAATGTTCCTTTCACAAGTGAGGGATGATCAGCTTGGGCAACCTATTATATGGTCCCCATTGACTCCACAAGCCAGGCATCAGAGGGGGAAAAAGGAACAAAAGTAGAAAAACCTTGAACCGTCCAATGGTTATCTGAACTATGTCCCCTTCCAACTAACCCTCACCTCTTTGATGGGGAACACATGTTCTAGTTTGCCTGGAGGGTTTGATGGTCAAATGGCAGTGGGGTTAAAGAGCATAAAAAAAAAACATAAGTGTGCTAAATGAACAAGGGGAGACATCTTTTATATACCAGAATACATGACTGCTATGATAAAATTAAAATTATGCAAAATCAAGAACTCAAGTTATATGAGCTTAGACAACATATATGGTGGTTTTCTCTACAGAAATCATGCAGAGTTTAACTAAATCCCTGCCATCATTCTTAAACAAAATGTTACTGTGTGGCCTCATGCTTGATCTTTGTGTCAAGCTTTATAAGTGAGGGCTCACTTCACATGTAAGCAATTTTAGATTCATCAATCTTAACAGTACTCCAAACTAAAATCATAGGAAAAGTCATAATGGCAATGAACCATAATGATACAGGATACCTTATTAGTTTAGATGTGTCAGTATATGGTTTTGTTAAGTGGACGACTTATCTCTGCATCTTATGACATACAAAACAGTTTCTGCTGCTTATGTTGACCTTACTGAGGTAATTAACTCTACTCAACATAATGAAGTATTTGACAAATTAAAATAATTAAATATCAATTGTTTCATAATTCAAGGGGCGCAACAATGGATAAGAAAAAAAGACTTATTATGTCAGATTGGAAGATTCCTGTTCTTCCTGATGGGGGTTACCAGTGGTGTTGTACAGGCATCTGTACTAACATGTGTTTTCAAATATTTTTCTCAGATAGAGAAATGAGAAATGGGCTCTGGATAACCAGGTATGAGGATGTAGGTCTATATCAATTTATCGAAGGTTCAATACCACGAACCACTGTTCACCGAACCAAATACAGTGAACATTCACTTCAATGAATGACTTACCAAGGGAAAGGAATGAGTTGTATAACATTCTGCCTGTCACACACAGCACTGTATTTCAAATTCACCCATGTGGGGGTTGCACCCACCACACCCTCCCTAACTATATATACCAACTTTGGGATTGCACTATAGTGGAGAAAAGGGCAAATTTCTGATGATGGCCACCTCGTTCCTTTCCCTTTGTAAGTTAATCATTAAAGTGAACGTTCACTAAAGTGAACATTCACTGTATTTGGTTTGATGAACAGTGGTTCGTGGCAGTGAACCTTCTATAAATTGATATAAACCCATGCTGATGCCTATAACTTGTGTAACATAATTTATTCAATAAAAGATTACTGAAGCTCTCCATGATGATTTACAAAAAAAATGCCTTGTGCTTGATAATGACCTAATGACATCACCTTTAATGTTATGAAGCATTAGAAGACTTGGCAAAAGGGGATAAATTAAGATTACAAAATAAAAGGTTAAATCCTAAAAAAACAACTCTGTTATTAAAGATCTGGGGACAATAGTAGGCAGCAATTTAAACTATCACAAATAGGTATTTGTCAATGTGAGAAATGTATAATATATAGCCAATCTAATTCTAAGGGGAATGCCTAGTCTCCCAAAGTAGAAAATGTTATC
>NC_056725.1:725632209-725719709 GCF_019279795.1 Protopterus annectens | reverse complement strand
CCCTTAATAAAACAAGATGCATCTGTTCAAATGCTTGTAAACTATTGCTAGCTTTGACTATTAGTCTGCTCTCGACCTTATTGCCATAACAAATAGCCCAGGATGAAACAGAAATCAAACAGAGTTCTAACTGTCCCCTTTCACTCAAACACGGTGTAATGGTGATGGATGTACATGCTAAATAGGGTATGGCCATTTCACTGCATTATTCATGATATACATCCCTTGATGCTATGAGTAATCAGCAGTTACCTTTATAATTTGTATTGTTTTCTACATTTTAAGTGCATTTCAATATTCTCACAATATTAGGTAACACTTTTCATAAACATGACTCACACACTACATACAAAACATCTGGTGCTGTACAATAATAACATAATTTTTACTAGGCCATTGGATAAAACTGCCTTCCTCATGATCCCTCCTTTTAACTTTCATTACACCCTTTCCAAGTCCCCCTTTCTCATATCATACAACTCTCACATTTTTCAAACCCTTTTCCCCAGCTACTGATATTCAGTTTATTACATCTTCCTTTGTTTCCATTGACTATATCTTACCCCTTAGCCATTCTATCAATGTTTATGATTCCTAACATTTTCCTTTCCCATTGTTCACTTCCTCTGTGCACCCCTTCTCTTCTTCCAGTTCTTGTATCGTCTATCAATGCACGTTTTATTCCCTTCAAAAATTCAAATAAACCAAGCCATGAATGTCCATATAATAATTTATTGCTAAATAATACAAGACGTGTAAAAATGTGTAAAGCTTTTGAGCATAAAACTCTTTCTCAATACATTAAAATCATACCCAATTCAGTCTTTGCATAGTTTCAGCCAGCCAATCAGAATAAACCACTAATTAGAATTCAAACACAATATTATCAAGCTAAACATGACAATATCTTATCTTCAATACAGGTTTAATACTATTTATTTTATTGAGCCCCGGTGGCATATCATCTGTAAAAAAAATGTATCCATTTGTACTCATGATGTCACACCCTCTTTTACCTAAATACACCCTTTGCAACACTCTGAATTTGAACATATGGTCATTCCCATTATCCAAAATATGCTTGCATAGGGCATTAGTCTCTACCCCTCTACCTATTTCCAAGAGATGTAAAGCTATCCTTTCTTTAAACTTACAATTTGTCTTACCTATATAAAAACAGGTACATTTCACACAGTTCACAAGATAAATGACATTCTCAGTGGTATATGCAGCAAAACTTCTAAATATAAAGCTCTTTTTTTAAGACTGGATGTTCAAACTCTATATCAATATCAATATATTTACAATAAATACTATTATAGCATGGGACAGTGTTTCTTTTTGAAACGTGTACCTTTTGTACCTTAGAATGCAAATCTATATAGCATAAAAGTTCTTTAAGATTTTTTTCTTTCTTATACACACACTGTGTTTTTTTCTCCTATTCTTTTTTTGATCTCACTGTCAGACTGTAAAATAACCCAGTGCCTCTATAATGTCTTTTATATGTTGTGTATGTCTATTAAACCTCATCCGATAACCAAGGTTATATTTCTTCTAATTCCTTCTTTCGTCATAAGTACCATTATTTAAAAGGTAAGGACAAGCTGACCATTTATGTTCAGAATGTACATATTGCACACTATTGTCTATTAAAGATCTATCATATACTCTAGAAACAAAATCATTAACTATATAATCAAGCTCAGAGCTAAAACTTCAGTCAGTGGTGTTGAGTCGACTAGCATGTAGTAGTTGATTATTTACAACACCTTTATATGTGTATCTAGGGTGCATACTGCTGTTATGAACATATCTAGTGGTTTGAGCATTCTTTCTGTGCATGAAAGTATGTAACATGTCACCATCTTTAAATAAGGTAACATCTAGAAAATGTATCTCTTTGTCTGAATAGTTCATATCAAATCGAAGAAAATCAGTAGTGTTATGTAATTCATTAACAAACAATTTAAGAGTGTCACTACTTCCTAACCATAACAGGAGGACATAATCTACAAACCATTTCTAAAACATTAAATTATTATTCATAAAATAACCACTCACTGGATTAGAAATGTATAGGTCTTCCCATCTAGCTAGTACAAGACTGGCATAGCTGTTTGCCACCGGGGTCCCTATTGCTACTCCTAAAATGTGATGATATATAACATCATTGAACATAAAAGCATTATTTTTTAGAACCAATTCTAACAGTGAACATACCAGAGAGATTTTATTTTGTGTATAATTACTATGCCTGACAAGGAACTCTCTCACATATTGTACACCAATATGATTAGGAATCATGGTGATCAGTCACTTAATGTCCATTGTCACCAGAAGAGCTTCTTTACAGGAATTACTTTGTAAAAACAATCCCAAAGCAGTTAAAAAAATCATGTGTGTCTTTAATATAGCCATTACTAAATTTTAATAATGGCTTCAGCTGTTGATCAAGATATCTAGAGATGGCCGTAGTAACCCACTGTCCCCCAGATAAAATCAGTCTCATAGGGAGGTGATGTAAGTCTTTATGGATTTTTTGAAGGACATAAATAACTGGACACACTGGATGTTCAACATATAAATAGTTATACTGCTCAGACATTATCTTTAATTGCGTCAACTCATCGTATAAAGTTGACTTAACTCTATAAATCATATTATTCATCTCCACATTACTAGTTACTCTAAATGTATGTTCATCCATCAAGAACTGTTTCATTAAATCAAAATACATGTCAGAATCCATTATAACCACTTTACCCTCTTTATCGGTTGGCTTAATTACTATATCAGTCCTTCCACATAAATTAAATAATGCTTTCCTTTCCTCTTTTTCTAAGTTAAAATATTTATCAAATTTACCTTTAAAAAATAAGATATAAATATCATTCTCACACATTTTGTAAAATGCCATAACAGTTGCTGAACTAACAGGCACAAATACACTACTCCATTTACGTTCAGAGTCTAAATCAAACGTAGTGGCTTTAAACATATTATGCTCAAAAGCTTTACAATTTTTTACAGATATTGTTTTATTTAGTAATATATTATTATATGGATGTTTGTGCCTTGGTTTATTTGACTTTTTGAATTTTTTTGCTAAGGCATGTTTAGCTGTCTACCCTAGTTTGTTGGTGCACATTTTATTCCCTAGTCCATTCTTATTTATCCATGCTGTTGGTGCATTTTTTGTGCTCCACTCTGTTCCCCTCTTTGTACAAAGTCACTGTTTTCCTCCTAACTCCCATCACTACTAGCTTATAATTCCAAATGTTCTGCTTTAGGTCATTTCCAACTTGTGGTCTCAACTCCAAACAGACTGAACTGCCATGAATGTGGAATTTATGCATCTCTGAAATATTTCTCTCGGGATTCTTCTAGCTGTTCCCCATAGCTGTTTAATATCTGCACATGCCCACTACATATGTAGTTTGTCTGCATTTGCCATGTCACACAGTCAGCAGCATGGTGTGTGAGACACCCCTCATTTTATACCCTTACTGGAGTTGTATACCAATCTGACATAAGCATCACCAGCTGGACCCTCCTTATTTCAAGAGTATGATCATGCCTGACTGTCAGTAGTTGCCATTTACAAATCCACTGTATATAACAGGACACAAACAGAAATAGTACATTCTACCATCATGAATGGCAGTCACAATGGAAGCACTTATCTTTAGAGACTGAAGCCTTTGGAACAGTCCACAAAAGCTGCATAGTTTCAGAGCAGAACATTTAGCACTTGCATGTGCTGCTGTGTTAGAAAGTAGCCAGATGGCAGTAATATATAACATCATGCACCATTTTGCCATTCACTATCTCACTTCTCACCCTGATATCCATCCAGCCAGTAGGACTAGTCTGAACACCCTGCCAAACATAATAGTTATGGTAAGGCATGTTAGCATAGTCACTGGCTATATGTCTAGAGTAGCACATTTTAGTGACACAACCAACAACACTGTGCTAAATCTTGCCTTTGTACCTGCTGGATGTGCCAAGCTGAAGTCTAACTTTTACCTCCCTCAAATTCTTAGATTAAGCTCACTTTAAATAATACATTTTTCAGATGGCACATCTGGTATATGTGAAAAAGAATAAGGTGCAAACAGCTGATATACAACTGATAAGCTGAGCTAATGCATGTAGATAAAATAAGACTCAAAGTATAAATATACTGTGGTAAAATCTAATAAGCTACCCAGGCTTGCCCCAGGTCAGAAGAAACAAACAGATATGCGGCTGTTGTATTTTTCATAAGTACCACAATAATCAGCTAGTGGAGATGAGTGACAGTTATAGCATCAAAGATGTTTACTTGTAAATTGCATAAGCATATGAACATTAATGGTTATGGCAAAAATACAGGAAATGTCTAGTTTATGGTCAAGGAGACATACAACAGAAACAGAGGTAATGTCTTCCTCAACCAGGCCACATTTTAAGAGGTATGTGAAGTATTAGAGGTCATATGTGGAGGGACATTAGACTGCTGGAAGAAGTACAGAGAAGACACAAGAAAGGAGGATGAGATGTAGAGCAAAAGGTAAGGCAAGTGAATGAATGGGATGGAGTTGTTCTCTCCAGAAAAAAAGAAGAGACAAATGGAACATGATAGAAGTGCACAGGGTCATGCTGCAAAATGTTTACCAGGTTAATCTTAGCAGAAAGCAGAGAGAGGGGAGACAACAACATAATCATGTTATATAGCCAACTGGACCGAATCAAGTATGCAAGAAGACATATGTGCAAAATGGAGAGTTATGTATGGGACAATATGTTTTGTGGGACAGGTGCCCATTTTTTTTTAATTCAGTAAGAGAGGACTGCTGAGTAAAGGACATATGTATGTCTGTGTTAGGTAAGTTTGGTAGGTGAGGAAGCAAATGCAAACCAACAAGACAAACAAGACAAGATACAGGGATGGTGAGAGACACAAATGTTTGGGGGACACCATGATTGTTGTGAGAGAGGGGACAGCCCATGCTCATGCCTGTCAAGCTTCGAGACAGTGTGAATCAAGCCCTCACCCACTGGACTGTCATCACAGTCTCTTTGCTCAGATGGCAGATGGAGTGCTTGACATCTTCTCCTCCTATGGACCATGAGGTAGAGCGGCCCCTCCATCTGGTGTAGGCATACACCAGTGGGGCAGTGCATGACCCTATGCACCAACCCTAACATCTCCTGGTGGGTGATGAAATCACCACCTCTGTCACTGCTTCTGGCCAGTACCATGGCACCAGCATCCAGGTCAGTACTACCTGAGGGCAGAGGTAGTGCAGGGGCAGCAAAGGCAGTGCTGCCAGGGTGGCACACATATATGCCTGGCATCAATGCTGGAGCTGGTAGAGTGGGGGCAGGCTGATCCACTGGGGATAGCCTACTTCACTGTGGTGTGTAGCATTTAGTGATGTGGTACACATGGATGACATGGAGACATTTTGACAACACATAATAGAAAATAAAAAAAGAAAGATGAGGGTTGGGGTGAGAGGAAAAAAGAGATAAAATGAATAACATCATATGTGACATACAATGCATGAATACAATGATACAAGTCTTTTATCTGAAGTATGACATTTAAGTATATGTCCTAACAAAAACACGGCATACTACAAATTGCTGAAACTAATCCTTGAAATGTGCATATATTGAACATATGTGTCTTCCAGTTATACAGATTACAGTTTACAGCAGGGTATTTGTGCCACTGGTATAGCGTTCTGAATTTAACGTAAATATTATTGAAAACATAGCAGTGTTGTATAGTTGTGAATCATGGTATTTGAACCCACAACCTCTGACTACAGTCTAATATTGGACTCCTACAACTGGTTTGTGCTACAGACTAATGCTTGCGTACCTGCTTTTACAGTTGGGATATGCATGCTAAATTTGATACAGCTCTATAAAAGACCAAAAAATGCTATATTTAACACTACTCTTCTGCTGCATACATACCACATGCTTCACTCAGTCTCTCCAATGAAGCAACATGAGCCTGCCAATTGAACTCATGATTGGTTGAGATGAGGAAAGAACAGAAAAGAACAGAAGAGCATTATGCATAACAGTCTTGCCTACATTTAGCTTTCTAAGTATTACAAGTACTCTTTTATTGTCATACTTACACAGATGTAAGATGTCTGCAGTCTCAAACTCATTCAGTCAATGGCTGAGAGTATACCTCTATCACCTGTGTAGGTCTAAAATGATGCCCACACTGCTCTCCAGTATGGGGGATACCAGTGACACTGGATACAGCCTGGGCCACACTATTCCACACCTCAGACTTGTACTGGGAGCCAGAATAGTCTTCCTGCAGAAGCTTTTGGCTGTGGTACTTTACCAGGAGTCCAGTAAATATCCTGGACACCCAACCTCTGTGCCCTAAATGTGGCATGGTCCTTTCTAATGGCAGCCATGTCTACCAGCTGAACTAGAGCAAGGGAAACTGATGCTTTCCCGCCAGTTCCAGTTATCGCATTTACTGATAGTGTGCAAACCCGAGCAATGATGCCAACATCATTTGCACGATGTTAAGCAGAGCGCAGCAGTGCCAAGCAGTGAGGAATTAAATAATTGAAACTGAAAGGTTAATCTGACACTTGGCCTTAGTTTGAGGGTTGCCTACTAATGTATCCTGGAAATACATATATTGAAAATTGGAAGCTAACTGTTAGCTGAGTTAAGTTTGCAGACATGCACCGAAGGCATAAATGTAATGACCTGACACATATGTTTTTGCCTTTATACACTGAGGAAAATTGATTTTTACACTGTGTCATTCAAATCTAGACATAAGGGACAAAACATTTTCTTTCACAGTGCTAATTTTCCATCTTTGCCACAGAAGAAGTGCTGCTCAGACATAGTCTGGAATCATACATAAATACAGGTGACAGTTTGAGTTGTTACACATGCATGTGTGTGACCTGACAAGGTTATTGGATATAGACCCAGTTGCACATGTGTCTTATGTAATTGTGAAGCCCATCCAAGTCCAGATAGCAGAATTCTACTTACAGAAATATAGTAGACAGTATACTCTCTGTCATACATCTGAAAACGCACTAATGGTTTCTCATCCATTATACATATAATTCATATAAGCTCCACTATCTAAAGTGTTATAAGTAGCAGTCAATATAACGGGAAGTGGAACAACAGTGAAAGTGTATGGAATATCCTGCATTAGAACCCAGGACCATTTGTATAACAGTTCTACACTTACATCTATTGCCACAAGAATATTGAATAGCACTTGTCTATTTCTCAGTTCATTGCTATAAACTGCACTATCTCATCAGTAAAAATAGGTTGTACACCCTGTACAAGAACCAGGACCATCTGGACTCCAACTATACATTTACACCTGCTGCCACAGGACTAGTTACATAACCTTTTCTAATTTCCTAATCATTCTTAAGATCTTTCTGTTAACCACTGCTCAAAGCCACTTAGTGGGGCTGTGTGGTGCCAACAGACTTAATTAAATGCATCCAGTTTCTATTATTGGCTGTCTGAGAACTGTCTGCAGGTATTTGATGGTTGCAGCTGCTGAGGAACCTTGCTAACTGCCGTGCAATGCTGCTAAGTGCAGTTGTGTGATGGAACACAGAAATTGCAACAATGTATTGTTTTTGACCTTTGCCCTTTTACAGACACCCAGTTAGGTGTCCTGCAGGTGTTCTGTCTGCTTCCTGGGCGGGCCACTACTCCAGTTTGTGCACTGCCATGCTTCATACAAACAAGATAAGCACAACCAAACCTGGCATTCATTTTCTCCATTTCCTGTGTTTGCACTAAGTGGTGCATCATACAAACACTGACCCCATAAAAAATAATAAAAAAAAAAAAAAAAAAAATGGGAAAAGTAGTTTAAATGAGGAAACACAATCTATGACCCACACACTACAAAATGTTAGTACACATGAGATATTTTGACATAGGTCTGGATTTGAACTCTCACTCCATCGAACCTTCAAAACACAGGAAGGGTGCCTCATCCCTGTTTGCCACACTAACACCTTTGCATCACAGAACTGAAATCATTCTGCATACAACCAACTGTAACATCATCTACAGTAATATGAAACTATAAAGCTGTTATTTATACATTTATTTTAGATATAGTGCACTAAAAGAACACACACCCAGTTGTGAGTATTGCTTTCAAATATGCAGTTCTGTGTGATTGTTGCTCATTGTTCTCTTATTTGACAAATTATCTGAGGCATGCAGTCTGTAAGCCATTCCATATCATTGTCCTTAAAATGTGTGAGGATATTAAATGACAATAATATAATATGCAGTTGCCAACAAATGAAGGGGAGGTTGGATGTTCATAAACAGAACCCGTGAATTGTGTGCTTCTTATTTACATTTCCAACCTTGACAAAATTACATCTAACACTTGTAAGTCTAACTTGACACACCCACTGGATGTAGGGCAGTCTGCGCTGCTGTTGCGTTTTCCTTCTTCCTACCAGTAATCTTTCACAGTTGCAATCCATTAAAAACAAATACTGATAGAGTGCCTGCACCATGTTTACATTTGCTACACGCAGCCAAGTATTTGGGATTAAGCAATTCTAACGAGTTCACACCTCATCTGCATCTTCAGCATGTTGGCAGCCCTGAATCTACACCAGAAAAGGCAACTGTGTAGCTAAGGGAACTGAAGATGAGGAGACTTTTGTTTATGTGGAGAACACCGAAAAGAGGCTATTATGTTGATATATATATATATATATATATATATATATATATATGTATATATATATATATATATATATATATATATATATATATATATGTGTGTGTATATATATATATACACACAGAAGATTACTGAATTTGAGAAGGTATGTTTGCATTTTGTCAGCTATATCTTGCATATGCTGAAATGTAATTAAGAAAAATCTGTTTAATAGTTTTATATGTATATTTTGACTGGCAAAGACTTTTACACTTTTATCTGTATGCATTAGTTAGAAGTGTACTGATGGCATGGGCATGTCTGTCAGGGCATTTCATGTGTATACATGATTGGCAATACCTTAAAATGGAATGTTTTGTGTAAAATATGTAGATATGTTCAGGGACATTTCATTTCATAGCACTTTTAGAATTTCAGTGATGGTTGGTTAGCAAAATGTGTCATTTGCTTGTCCTTTTGTGGGTGGGGGGAGCAAAGCTGCATTTCTGGTATAGCAGAAACAAGGATACGTTGCTGTTGTTATTCTCCTTTTTTGGCAGCCATAGCCTGAGTCCTACTACTTAATAATGGGCACATATAAGTCAAATAAGACTCTGCTGTCGCACATTACAGTCATTGCTGTACAAATCCCCTACCGTTTACCCAATTACATTACCAAGTAACAACATTCAAGGATATGCTCTTCATTTGTATTATTACATAATTTTGTTCTAACACTCCAGGTTTAACATTGACCTTGTAAATCCAGCAGCTGCTACAGTTTTTGTTCAGGGATGACTCTGTCTAATGCTCGCAGTCCACAGCCATTATATGGGTAGGTAAAGTTTGTGAACATTGCCTGGGATCAATGTTACGATATGTATGTGCATAGAAGTAAGGTTTTAGCCCCTTATGTGGTCAGTGAGTGTACTATGTGTTGTCTCTTATCCAATGCAAGGGCATATTGAGCACACCTACATCTGCCTACACCCACAGCAGCTGCTGGTTCCTCCTCTGCCCCCTAATCAGCTTGTGGCTGTGGTGACCCTGCCAAAGGTGGTGGGATGTGTGCTTGCTGATCCTGCTAAAGCTGTTTTCTCAGTACATGTCTATGGACTGCATTGCAGGGGTCCCCCAGATGTATCTAGGCACAAGATCCATGACTTCAGCAGCACAAAAACACTCTCTGTGATATTTCTGGTTTGAGCGTATGCATCATTATGATGTTCTTCAGCAGGTGTGTGTGCATTTCTGGGGTATCAACCATGGTTCCAGTGCATAACCTGCATATCCCAGTAAATGACCCTGTGGGATATTCCCCCCTAGTGAACATCTAATACGGTTGGGAGGTGTGCCAGATATGTAAGTTTTAGTAACTACCTGGGTTGCCAGCACACACATTCAAGATGATTCCTTTGGCATTGCACACAACTTGGCAGTTAATAGAGTGTAAGCCTTTTCTATTAATGTAGATTCTTCCCTTTTCCCTGGGTGGTGCTTTAATTTCTACATGTGTGCAATCGATGGCACCCAGTATTTCAGGGTAGTGTGCTAGAGGGTAGAATTTCTGCATATTTCTGGCCCTATCCTCAGGAGTACGGGGAAAATATATATGGTCACTGGTACATTGGAGGATAGCATTCAAGAACTGATGGAGGATCCTGGATGCTGATCCTGTGACACCTCCAGTATGTTCCCTGTTGGTCTCTGAAAGGTACCTGTAGCTAAAATTCTAAGAGATACAAATACCTTTGTCTCCACATAGATGGGTTCCCCTCTGTTTACCCTGGCTCTGACTTGAGGATGACAGAAGTTGCAGAGTTCCTGTTGTGTGTTTCTCTATCTACACTGTAGCGCTCTACAATTCCCACTTGAGCCAGATTGTGATAAGTTACATGGGATCTGAAATCTCTTCTCCTTCTTGGTCATGGTCTATTAGCTGCAACAGCAGGATAGACTTCAGCCTGTTACAAATACACATGAATTAAAGTAACATCAACCCCTAACATTGTTTCTGTGTAGACTCCTTTCCGTGGTTGTATTCCAATAGGTTTTGGAATTCACAGGGAAAACCAGCACTGAGTCTACACAGTTGCTTTATAGCTTTTTGAATTGCTCCACCATCTTGGATTGGTTGATTACCATATAATTCAGCTGCTTATGCTGTAATTTGCATACCATGATATTTTTCCTGTTTGCGCGGCTGTGAACATCTCTACACACTGTGTAGAGCTGTTTACTGCATACAAAGCAGTGTACTACCCGCAACTCACACATGGTGTAAATGGACTGTGTAGGCTTTATTGAATCTGGCCAAATGAATTTTATGATATTGTTAACTATCCAGAGTGATGCAAATATCATTTCAAGGTACCAAAAATGAGTTTCATGATATCATTAACTTTTGCATTCATGAAAATAAAGTGATAAGACATAAACATAGAACTAACGTCTTCAAAAAAAAAAAAAAAAAAAACTGGTGAAATTAGAAAATCAGTATGACATATACCAGAAAATAATTTGACTTAGCCTTCAAAATTTACCCTAGTTTTCAAAACACATATAGATTTAAACAAAGTATAGAAACCAGTAATCCAAAAACACCAAGACACAAATGTAGTGGATAACTTTATAGATGAAGCACACCAACAAGAAAAGGAGAAATGACTGCAGAACAAGTCACACTGTAAATAAAGTATTTATTGAGCCAGAGTATGCATAAAAATCCATTGAAGCAGAAAAATGAAAGGATAAGATTGTGAATATAAGATTCTGCCAATAAACAATGAGGTGATCACCCGTGCACATGGTATAATGAATGTACTTGAGAAAAGTTTTATGCAAACTTCCCAATAAGCAAAGATGTATGTTACAGAACTATGAAGAGAAGGGAGACATTGATTACATAACTATAGATATAATAACTTTTGCCATAAGCAAAACATAGAAAATCAGGTTCCATGAACCAGAAAACACACACGATCCTTTCATATATAAGATTCATGGGGAACATAAATGAACCCCTTTCAAGCATGTTAAATGTTAGCATGTGGGCACACCCTTGGCCTGTAGTAACATGATCTATTTCTACCATTTCACAGAGGGGTGGACAAATGAGGCTCAGGCAATTGTACACCCACCAGCTTGACCATTACTCTGCATACTCAAGCACAACTTGGATCTATGGATGGGAAATAGAAAATTTACCTCAGGACTGCCCCTTGTACTTCTAATGGACAGAGGCATCTCATAAATGCTTTATTCCATGGACTGGTCCCTTCAGATTATCTATGGTATGATTCCAGTTATTTTCCCTAGTGCTAATATATAATTATCAACCATGGGATGGATAAGGCCAATTTAACACTGAATGGGATAGGATAATTCAAGCACCAAAAGGAAAACTGACTAGGTTTAAATGGCCCACAAGGGTAGCAAGCCTAGTACTTACCCATGCATCTATGAACCTATAAAATCACTGCTGAAATCATAATGGAGCTTATTTAAAATGACATAGCAGATGTAGGTCAATCTGATATGGATCAGATGGGAATTGTCACAGGGAGATCTTGCTTTTTGAAATGTGGTATTGTTTCAGGAGGTAGCCTCAGCATTTATTGAAAGACTGACAATGAAAGCTGCACTATTACACATAAGGAATAATTGACAAATCTGTGTACATCAATGGATAAGACACTTTTTTAAGCAACAAGACAGAAGTCATGGTATAGGTAACCTGTATATTCCAAATGGGGTTACAAGTGGTGTCCCACAGGACTCTGGTCAGGCATTTCATTTTTCACTCTTCTTTTGAAACAGAAAACATGGGAAATAGTCTCTGGATAACTAAATATGCTGATGAAAGCAAACTGGGTGTCTGATTCACTAAAAGATGCTAAAGCTCTCCAATATTCATAAAAATACATAGCTAGTACAATAGCAATTATCTCACTTATAATCTCAGTAAGTGTACCATCATGAGATTTGTGAAAAGGTCATAAATTATGATGATACAATAAAAGTTAAATCAAAAAGGTGATGCTCTCTTTAAATAGTGAGAGAGATGGTAGAAAAGGAATTAAACCTTGACAAGTGATTACCTAGCAAAGTAAAAACAAATCATAGTGTGCTGCTCGGCAGCTTGTCTAATTCTAAAGGGCAGGTCTGGATCTACTTTGGAAGTTCAAACTTTCAAAACTTCAAACTTGATATGTCAAGACCATAACATCGAAGTTTTGAAAGTTTGAAACTTTAATAAAAACATTTAAAAACATTTTTTTCTACATTTATGCACAGAGGGCAAGACCCCTTGCATCCCCCCACACCCCCTGCTAATTAAATATCCCAACTCTGAGATCACACTACAGTCGAGAGAATGGTAAATATCTCATTCCACGCTGTATGGTGATCTCCATTTAAACCGCTCAAAGTTTCAAAACTTTGATCTTATGGTCTTGACCACATGAAGTTCGAAGTTTTGGAACTTCAAGCTTCCAAAGTAGACCCATGTACATACATATAAAGTCATGTCGATCTATCAGCAGCCATTTCTTTAACTGTTGAAAGATTTGAAAAAACAATTCTGCCAAAACAGCATTTGACAATCTGCAAAAACAGCTCCTAACACCCTTAGAAATGATAAATACCTACTCTGCAGTCACAAGACAATGATGATAAAGGAAAAGTCCACTGCCACAAAAAGGGGTTTCAGCACAATTTTCTGATTTATTGGCAGTTAATGAAATGACTGTTGATAGATTGACTGCATCCTACAAACATATACATACACTTGTATATATACATATATATATATATATATATATATATATATATATATATATGTGTGTGTGTGTGTGTGTGTGTGTGTGATTGCCATAGTATTTTATAATAACAAGATAGTAGTAAAATGAAATATTATAGCAATGTAAAGTTGAGGACAGTTTGGTACAATGCATATGGCCAAGTAAATGTAATATCACAGGATAAGATCGTAGATTACTGATCAGCAGTCATTTTAGAGCAGGATGGGACAGAGTAGATAAGGATAGTTTATGGGTTTAGCCAGGTGTGGTGCATGAGCAAAGCCACCAGACATACAGGTGTTGTTTCAATAGTAGCTTGAAGGATTTCAGACTGTTAGTTTGTCTGAGTGAGACGGGAATGGAATTCCATAGTTTAGAGATGTGGGGGGAAATAGTGAGTCATCTGCAGTATTGCTTGAATTAATTGGGTGAAGTAAGAATTTGTCAGTCGAGTGAAGAGTCTTAGATGGGAAGCAAGGTCAGATAATATTTCTTAGTGTCTGGCTTTTTTCAAGTTGGAAAATTAGACTGAATATTTTTTTAGATGTGTGAATTTTAGAGAGTGAGGCAGTTCTAACCAATGTATCTGCTTATAGTACCATACAGTGACAAGATGTATAAGACATATCAGCTGCAAATGTAGCTATTTTTTGTACCATTTTCCTAGCATAGTTATTTGGATAGTTTACAGGTTGATACATATAGGAGCAGCATATAAGAAGGATGGTAACAGTAGAGAAAAGGTAATAGTTTGCCTACCCTGGTAAGTCAGGTAAGTTTTCGCTTGAGGTAGGATGTCAAGAGTTTTGTGCATTTTGCTGATAGCTTGTATTATACGGTGGTCAAATCTCATGGCAACATCTACAATGACACTTAGAAGTTTTGTGTGAGTTACAAGTTCAATTAAAGGAAACATGTTTCAATGTGGTTGAAGGATTCCTGTGTTTGAGTTTTATGTTGTTGTAGGTTTTTGGAAGTTCAAATGAGAGTGGAATCATCAGCATACTGAGTAATTGTGGTATGTTTACCTGCAGTATGCAGGTCATTAATGAAACTGTTGTATAGCAATTGAACAAGAACAGATCCTTGAGGCACCCCTGTGTGCAATAAGAGAAGGGGGGAGAGATCATGTCATTTTTTTTTATTTTACAGCTTGAAGTCTATCACTGAGGCAACTGTTGAAGCAAGTGAGAGATAAGTGTTGAAGTCCTGGGGAGGAGAGTTGGTAGATTCACATTTGGTGTAACACAGTGTCAACAGCTTTTGACAGATCAAGAAAAAGTGCTAGTATAATTTCCCTGTATTCCTACTACTGTTGATGGTGATAGCAAAGCTGAGTACAACTGTCATAGTACTATGGTATAGCCCAAAACTGTACTGTGTATGGCTTAATAAGTTTTATTTATTTATTTATTTTATTTTACATTTGTTGACCGGGCTAGTCTAGCTGGATATATGTCCATTTTCAGTAGAGGACGGGGAGAAAAGCTCCACATTAAAACATAAACACACAGAGTATTAAGAATTCAGTTACAGAACATTAAACTTCAGATACAGATAGGTTACTAGATAAGAACAGGTGATTAAGGTAATTTAGCAAACATTGATGGAACAGAAGAATAGCACAAAAATAAGATAAGATAATCCTTAGGTTTTTTTTTTTTTTTTTTTTTTTTTTTTGTGAACACTGTGGGAAGAAAGTCATCAGAAAGATATGGGAGATTCCCATCTCAAAGTTATAAGTAAGGAATAGAAGAACAGGGTAGTTAAAAACAGGATTGGGAGAGTAAGTGGAGGGGGAGAAACTCATCAAGAGACAGAAAGAGGTAAATTACATCTTTCGTAGGTGCAATAAGAGCTACTAGAGCAACTAGAAGGTAGAGGCCTTAAAGTGGCAATAAAGTGAGTAAGAAACCTGGCAAGACTGATTATGATGAAAATAGACAGAGACAGTCTTAGTCAGGGTTTGAACAGGGACATAGCCAATGGTTTGTAAGGTATTGTTTTAGTTTCTTTTTGAAGAGTGTAGTTGAAGACAGAGATGTAAGTTCACTGGGAAGTAGGTTCCAACTTTTCCCCACAGTATTAGAGAAAAGGGAATTTCCTGCTTTGTTGCTGGGTTTCTGTATGGATACCAGAAGTTTATTGGCTGAGCGTAGGTTTGTAAGATTTTTATACGGGCAGATTAGACTAGTGAGAATTGGTATGTTTTCTAGGTGGTAAAGGGTTTTATGGGCAATAATCACCACAAATCTCCATACCAGGATCCAATAAAGGCAGTCCCACAGCTTGGTGTAAAAGGCCAATATGAAAAAAACTTTTTTTAGTCCACAGAGAAACTTTCCAATTCACGAACACGAACTAGAACGCTGTATAATTGTAAAAACTTTTATTAACAGCACAGCACAGCACGACAATGTTCAAATGTTCCAAGCAGAAAAATTGCAAGCAAAAAGATTTAGCGCTTTCATTTCCATAACAGGAAACTTCATCAGAATAATACGTATATTCCTGCTTGCTAATTTATACAAATTCTGAACTCAGTTAATCAATTATTCAAATTGTTTTCAATCTCTTAATTAAAGTTAAAATGCAATTTAAAGCACCAAAAAGCAAAGCAAAAAGACTTTTTAAGTCATTTAAATCATTTTGCAAAAGACTTCTTTTAACAAGACTTCTTATAAAGTCGTTATAACAGTCAGTATACCACAGGAAAATTAATGTTGTGTTATTAATGTGGTTTAAGAATTATTTTCCATGTTGTCCGTGAATGAGTTGGATACAAGAAAATAAAGTGAGGTATGCCTGTATATACAAGTAAGCATCTATAATAATAATAATAAATTGTAAATAAATTCTAGTTGGTGAATACAAATGTACATATAAATATAAATATATAGAATATGTGTAATCAGTATAATAAATATATATAAAATGTAATAAATGTAATAAATATAATAAATATGATAAATATGTATATATGTAAATGTAGATATATAAATATATATATAAATATAAATACAAATATAAACATAAACATAAATATAGATCAGTTTATAAAATCAGTTTATAAATACAACATAATGGATTGTATCCATGTAATGAGTTTAAGACCCATATTTAAAATTTTGTTTAAAATGTTTTCTTTTTATTTTTATTAGTATTTTAAACTTTGTTAGCCCTTAACCTTAGGGCTGGTAGTATTGACACATAATCGTTCATTCCTGGGGGTGTGTTGGCGTCCAGGCGTAGCTGCCATATCAATTCTCTATATGTTAAATGATTTTCCCAATCCCCACCTCTGTTACTCCTAGGTAACATTTCCAGTACCCAGAATTTAAAGTTGGCCTGATTACAAGACAGTGTATGTCTGTAAAGTGCATTTGTTTCTTTCTTTCTATTTACATCATACATGTGTACATATATTCTTTGTCTCAAAATTCTTTCTGACTTTCCCACATAGTAAGCCCAACAAAAAGTACAATAAACTAAATATACTATTCCTCGAGTATAGCAAGTATAATGTTGTTTACTTTTGAAACTTATAGGAATAGTAGGAATGGTTAATTCATCAGTATTGGCTATAAATGTACATTGGGAACATCTTCAACACCTCAAGGTTCCTTTTTTTCTTTGTATTGCTATGGAAAGGTCGAAAGCCATGCTGGGATCTGGCTAATAGGCTATTTTGAAGAAGATGGTCTAATAGTTGATGGTAGATGCATTTTTCCATGATTTTTGCTATGGGAGAGAGGAGGGCAATTGGACAGAAGTTTGAAAGTTCTGTTGAGTTGCCACCTTTATGTAGTGGGATGATATGTGAAACTTTCCAGATGGATGGGATAGTACCTTCAATAATGGTTCTATTTATAAGGATAGAGATTGAGTAGACAATAACTTTGGCTGCAACTTGAAGGTATTTAGAAGGCAAATGGTCTGCTGAAGGGGTAGAGGGTTTGAGTTTTTGAAGGAGGGTACAGATGAGGGATGTGGGGACAGGGCAGAGTTGAAAAGTGGGTGGTGAGGTATGTGAGAAGGAGGGCAGATTAGAGGATACATGAGGTAGAGAGTTAGCAAGTGACTGGATGGCTTCAGTAAAGAAGTTATTGGAGGAGTCAGCAATTTGTTTGGGAGTGTCAGGGGTAATTCCAGATGGGGTTGGAGTTTTAGAATTGCCTGGGTGAATGAGTCTAGTGATACCAGACCAGAACTTCTGTGGACTTTGATGGTTGGTATTCTGAAGTTGGAAGAAGAAGTTTTTTTTGTCTGATATTATAGATGTTTTAGTAGAGTTTCTGAGTTGTTTAAATTTTAAGAGATCAGATGGGTTTTAGAGGTATGGCATTTGGCCCAGAATTTGTTTCTTAGCAACATTTTTTCTTATTTTCCTTAGTAAGCCATGGTGCTGTTTTGGTGGTGTTCCTAAGGGTACAGGAAGGGGCATGGTAGTCAAGGATTTCAAGGAACTTAGAACTGAAGTATGCCACAGCTTCCTCAAGTTGGAGGTATTTTAATGGTGTCCAGTTACATACCCTCAGTTCATTTAGGAAGTGTTCTGGGTTGAAATGTTTATTTGTGCGAGTAGTTCTAAAAGTTGTAGGGCAGGGTATGTTAAGCTTTTTCCTAATAATATAGGTTAGGGAGTGATCACTAAGGTCATCTGGCAGGATACCTACATTATAGGTTATGGACTGGGTATTTATTAGGATCCAATCTAGGGTGGTTTCTTTGTTGTTGGGTTTATGGGTGCGAGTAGGTGAGGTGATAATTTGGGAGATGCCATGTAGATTTATGTGATTAGTTGGGTTATCAGTATTACAGGTATTCCAGTCTATATTAAAGTCACCTAGCACAATGGTTTCCTATGGATAGTTAATGGACAGCCAGCAAAGGATATTTTCTAGGGAGTTGATGTTATTACCTGGAGGAAGATATGAGCATAAAATGTAGATGGATTTACAAGTATTTAGCTGTAGCTTAGTGATAAGAATTTTGAAGTTGGTATTGGATGGTGGGTGAGCATCTACTAGTGAAAGTTGGAGCCCTGCTTTGTATATTAAGGCCACACCCCTGCCCTTCTTGTTAAGGCAATCCACTCTTAAAATGTTATAACCAGGAGGGGTGATTTCATAGTCTTGGGTTGATGGTTTTAACCATGTTTCGGTTAAGCAAAGGATGTCAAAGTCATGTACATCCAGTAGGGCATGAAGGTGAGTAACTTTATTGTTCACACTTCGTATATTTAAGTGAGCTAAGAAGAGAGAGTTATGAGGCCTTGTAGGGGTGTGAGGGGGAGAGGTAGAAGGTCTACTTGGGGAAGCAGGACTAATGTTGGTAGGGCCTGGATTGGGATGTATATCACCATCTAGTAGGAGGTGTAGGTGTAGTCTATATGTGTGGATTAGAGAAGGATTCAGTATATTATGTCCTCTCTTGATAAGGTGGTGTTTATAGTTAATATGGGTGACTCTATAATACTTTGGGAGGAAGTAGTTGGTAGAGGATGTTATGTTTATGTATTTAAGGCTGGTTGGTAAAGCAGGAGGGGATGTTCGTTTTTTGGGCTTACTTGTTACTTGTGGTAACAAATTTAAATAGCTGGGATTGGACACATTTTTCTAAGACTTTGGATATGGTGGAGAAAATGGCAATTGGCCTGTAACTGGAGATATCAGTATCTCTTATCTATTTATCTATGTACCTAGATGTGTGTGTGTGTGTGTGTGTGTGTGTGTGTGTGTGTGTGTGTGTGTGTGTGTGCGTGTGTGTGTGTGTGTGTGTGTGTGTGTGCGTGCGTGCGTGCGTGTGTGTGTGTGTGTGTGTGTGTGTGTGCGTGCGTGCGTGTGTGTGTGTGTGTGTGTGTGTGTGTGTGTGTGTGTGGTTATCAAATTTCATTAAGCCAGTAGGCTGTAAATCTCAGAGGCAGTCATATGAATCCATGAATAACTGTGGGAACTATGATGTCAAATGTCCATAATATCTGTCCACTTATAGTGAGCAACATAGGATTTTGTCTCTTTATCTTTTTGTTATGAGAAGCTAATCCTTAACTATCAGTAACCCTTCAGATTGTAATGATGTTACAGAACTCCATCTTCAAACTAAATAAACAACTCTGTAGACTAATTAAGTCAATCAACACCAAATTTCTAATTAAAGTAGCTTTTCCAGGCTAAGGATAACCACAAGGCATTCTTCAGCTATATACAAAACCTCAAAGGCAATACACAGCATTGTGCCACATTTATTGTAAATGGAGCCATCTTTAATGAGATGGAGCATATAGCAAAGCTACTGGCCAATAAATTCAGCTACTGTTTTACCCCACTTTTGCTCCAGACTACCTCTCATGAAATATCCCCAACCCTAGCACCCACACTGTCACTTGGAAGCAAGTCCTTGATGTACTCTCCATAGCCAAAAACATGGCTTAGATAGGACTTGATAATATCCCAGGATACCTCCTCAACAGCATGAAATATGATTTATCAGGCACAGTAGAAGAACTACTCAATTATAGCCTCCAAACAGGCTTCATATCAAACAAACAGAGGACTGCAACTGCTATCCTTTTGTACAAAGATGGGCCATCCATGGTTCCAGGAAACTACATACCTATAAGCCTTACTAGTCTTGTATATAAGGCCACGGAAAGAGTAGCTATATTACTGTCCATGATTAGAGTTGGGTGAGAGGGACAACAGCCTCGGCCTCAAAGTGTGTTGGGCGACATGATCAGCCGATCCCGATTACTTTTTAATGTAATACTGGCTTTTAAAAGCCGGTATTACATTTGCAGTTAAATATGAGTGCAACAGCACTCCATGTGTGGTATAAACTGTAACAAGTGCTTGCTACATCACAGCAAACAGTTTGCTATGGTTAAAGTAAAAAAAAAAAAATCTTTATTTTTTTTTTTAAACTAAAACCTGAGAACTGTAGCACTCTGTGCAGGCAGGGTATAAACAGTAGCAAGTATTGGCTATATTTGTAGAAAGTAGTTTTGGTACAGCTTAAAAATTATTTTTTTAACTAAGACATGAGTGCTAAAATGCACCTTGGCCTCATTGCAGTCAGGTATAAACTGAATTTTTTTTTAAATAAAATTATGTTAAAGTGTGTGTTTGTGTGTGTGTGTGTGTGTGTGTGTGTGTGTGTGTGTGTGTGGGGGGGGGGGGGGGGGCAAGGCACAAAAATAGGACCTGCATGGCAGGGAATGGAGGGGGTGGGGCTGTTATACATCTTGCCACCTGGTTGTTGTTTTTTTGTTTTGCAGGAGTGTGTGTAACAGTGCATAGGTCTAACTGTAATGCACCAATCACTTATAGCTTATTACAATGAAGTGCTTTTCTTTTTTTGCTTTTTCACTTAGTGGGTGGGGAGCTGGTTCATAACACCAGCCCTGGGCACTAATTGAACCAGCTATGCTTCTGAACATTGACTTGGCAAATAACAACATAGGAAGCCATCAGACATTGGAGCCAACCCATTACGATATTGTCAAGGGCAGGTAATGCTACCTGCCCACTCAAAATGGTGCACTTTTTCTTCTTCAAGAAGGTCACCAAAGCAATGGACAAGTGTAAAACAGAGAACACTGCCTATCTTGACCTGGTCAAAGCATTTGCCATAATATCCCACTGGGGCATTGTAGACAAGCTCACAAAATAATTCTAGACTCATATATTACCCGCTGAATAGCCAGCTAGATCATCAAGACTTACCCTAGATTTAATACTAATGTCCTCCCTTCAAGACATATACAACACACCAACACTCAGTTGTCCTTCTGCAGATATAACAAACTTATAACCAAACTGAAGCACATAATTTGTACTCTCTAACAAAGATAAAACTCCAGTCAGATATCCATCACAATCCCGGGCCTATCTGTACCTCCCATGTAACCTACCCATTACCCCCAAGCTCCTGTTCCTCCACATCCATCCAAAATCTCACAGATACCACTACCTATACATCTTTACCTATTACCAGTAACATCCTTTAATCTCAGAAGCCTTGCAAATAAATTACCTGAATTCCATGCCACCCTTGCCTCCTACTCCCCAAACACTGCAGTCATAACTGAAACATGGTTAAAGTTCCACATAAAAGACTCTGAAATTACTACAAATGGTTACAATATTATAAGACAGGACAGGATAAATAAACATGGTGGGGGTGTAGCAATTATGTTTAAAGAATCACTTAATCTAGAAAAACTAAACTGTCCCCACCAGACATCTCTCATGGTGAACTCCTTATCACTCGCCTCCAAATTAATATGAAGCAAAAAATATTTCTCCTCTGACACCTTCAATTTACTACTACAAAACTGTGATTGGTCCCCATTAAAAAACCTGCAACTAAAGCTAGTTGTGGAATACTTCAATAAAAAATTCCTTGAAATATTAAATAATGTTGCCCCCCCCCAGAAAAAAATTGCCAAAAAAACAAACAGCTATCATGACTTTCTAAAGAAACAAAACAATTAATGAAACAAAGAGATAAAGCCTGGTCACTATAGCACATGATCAAAAATAAAAACGATCTCGCCCTTTACAAACAACTTAGAAACCATGCTAAGAAAAACATCATCAAGGATAAAAGAGCTAATTTCCTCACCTGCCAACAAAAATACCAGCACAATCCACAAAAATTCTGGCAGAATATTAACCACCTCCTTAACCCCAGTTTGTTTGTTTGTGTCTTTCGGTTTTTCCCGGTTAGGGGTTGCCACAGCGGAACTCCGGTCCGCTAATGATTGGCAGTAGATTTTTACGTACTAGCTTACCAGGCCTAACGCACAACCTTCAATGAAGGAATGCCCATTCACGCATGTCACCACACAGAAGACGCTCTAACTGAGAATCGAACGGGCAACGTCTAACTGTGAGGCAACAACGCTACTGCAGCACCACCTTAACCCCAGTAAAACCCCTATATCTGCCCCCTCACTATTAACCCCTCTGTGCACTTAGGCTCACAATTCAATTCCCGCTTCATCAACTCTATCACTTCTCTCCTAGACAACAAAACAATCCTACCATTCACAGTCCCCTCCCCTACCTCTAATGATGCAAACTCCTTCTCCTTTATTCCCATCCCAACTTCCTACATAAAAACCTCCTATGTAAATTAAAACCCTGCTGCTTAGCTGCCAACCAACTTCAAAATGAATACCTAAAACTAGCAGCCCCAGACATCGCCTACCCCATATCATTATTAATAAACCACTCTATCTCCAAACAGCACGTTCCCAAATTATGGAAAATCTCTCATATCATACCACTTCATAAGGGCGGCCCATCTAGAGACATAACTAATTACTGTCCCATCACCATTCTATCTGCCCTTGCCAAAATTCTAGAGAAATATATCCACCAGCAACTCATGAATCACCTCACTGTCAACAACCTACTCTCCAGCACACAGCATGGCTTCAGGCCTAAACACAGTACTAACTCAGCCTTCATAACCTTTACAGAGAACATTCGCCACCTCAAAAATGAAGGACAACTATTCTCAGACATTTTCTTAGATATGTCAAAAGCTTTTGACACAGTGTCCCACCAGCTTCTCTTCAACAAACTTGCCACTTGCAATATCAATGCCACACCCCTAACATGGTTACACAATTATCTATATGACTGTCAACAGGCCACTAAATGGGCAAACAGCCTCTCTCCACTATTACCAGTCACCATGGTGGTACCACAAGGCTCCATACTTATACCCATCCTTTTCATAATATTTACCAACAACCTATATACTGCCACCCAACATGCCACTGTCATCCAATATGCAGATGACTCCTCTTTTATCTGCTCAGCCCACTCCCCATAAGAACTCCCAAAACAAAATGCAATCATCATTCCAAGACATTGAAAAGAACCTCACCAGCCACCAACTCATCCTAAATCCAAATAAGACTAAGCTCATAATTTTCTCTACTAAATCTTCCAAACCCAGTACCCAATCCCTCTCTATACTATCTGACAATGGTGCAAAAATTAAACCCACCAATCAGACCAAACTGCTATAGGTAACCATAGATGACTCACTAAAATTTGATAAACACATCTATCTGACCATCAAAAAAAATCCACTCTAAACTAGGCGCTCTATACAGGGTTAAACCTTACCTTACACAACAAGCTAGACTGGCCACTGCAAGATCCCGCTTGCTATCCACTTTCCTATACTGCTCTGAGGTCTTTACTAACCTATCAAAAAACAACCTAAATAAACTAGACTCCTGCTATCAGAATAGCTAAGTTTGTCACCAACCAACCCCACAGACCACACCACTGCACTGCTCTCCAATAGCTCAGCTGGCTAGAACTTTCCAGTGTATTATTACTAAAACAACTTTCACTTGTTCATAAAATCATATTCAACCCTACTGACTACCCAGCTCTGTCAAACCTAGTCCAGCCAAACACAAACTGTAGACTCCTCAGGTCATCCATCAAACTAATGCTAAAAGTAACCCAGTCTGACAACTATCACAAAGACTCCCTCTACTCCCATAAAATAGCCAAAGATTGGAACACCCTTCCTCAACAGATAACTAAAAAACCCAACCTGTCCACATTTAAAACTATTCTGCAAGACTATTTAAATGATAATTGGCTATGCCTCTGTATTGCTCCCAACTAATATTCTTCATATTTTTTCCCACATATCTCACTCATGTTAGCCTAAATAGTGCTCATCCTACATAGGGCTATCCCACTATCTGTCTTATCTTTATTAATCTTTGTTCCTTCAGATGACCTAACTTGCAGAACTGCATGACCAATTTTGGTCTTTCAGAAGTGACTCACCTTCTAAAGCTACAAGGCTCATGTACCTCATATATATTGTAAAAAAAAATAGTATTCATGTATGCCTGAAACATGCATGTTTATATTGTATTCTGTTATTATATTTTGCTATAATATTTTTGTTAAGCTCATTTACATATTGTTAGCAATGTACTACTTAAACTAAGTTTACTGCTTGTACCTTAATAATGTTCTTTTTGCTGTGGAGATTTTCTCCCAGGGTCTCTGCTGAAAACGTTTTTTTTTTTTTCAACCCAGTCAGCCACTACCCAGTTAACAAATGTAAATAAATAAATATAGAATCCATGAAGTCAGGATAGGGAAGTCTACCTCCACACAAAGGCCAGTCACTAGCAGAGTCCCTCGGTTCTTGGTGTTGGGGGTGCTCCTTTTTGGCATTGACTTCTCTGAGGTCAAAGCCATCTCTGAGGTCAAAGCCTGAGCCTTTGGCTGATCAAGTCTGCAGACAATTGCAAATTAGGCACAGACACAGACTGCCACAAAGACACAAAAATCTTTCAAGAAGGCCTCACATAGATTAGTAACTGATGCCACAATCTAAAACTTAAAACAGTACAATGAAAATAAACCACCAAACCACCAAATGCTGAAAAAAACTGCACCCCCACATCTGCCGCTAATTGTATGGTAACTTCAAGATCACACTACAGTAGGAAAAAGGCAAATTCCCAGACCCTGCTGTAAAACAATCTCACTGAATTCTTATTTTTGATGTTTTGTGTTCCTTGTAATGCTGTTCAGAGTTTCAGTCATTCGGCATTACAAATGTATCCACTTTTGAAAAGACCCACAAAATTACTGCATTGACAATACATCATGAAGAGCTGACCCTGTGGTCAGGGACTTGAGAACACATAGACAGTGGCTTGACCTTTGACCATCATGTGTCTGTTGTAGTAAGGAAATCATTCTATGTTGTGCAACATATAAGCAAGGCTATGGCATCCAAGTCTAAGGATGCAATTGTTCATTTATACTCTGTTCTCATTACACTAATAACTGAAGGGTCTATATTAGATCACTGAAGTGTTAATACTTTGAATGGTCTAATATCGAATCAAAAACAGTGAATGCTGAAAACAGTGAAGCTGCAGATAACCAAATATTTTCCTAGGGAAAGAATTCAGTTGTCTGTTTCAATGGCTTCACTATTTTCAGCACTGTGATGGAAAGTTACTGGTTGGGTTCAGGTAAGTGTGCAATTGTGTGGACGTTAGGGTTAGGGCTGGGTATGTGAGTTAGGGTTAGGGCGCGGGTAAGGTGAGTGTGCGATAGTGATAGACTTTAGTGTGGGGTATGTGAGTTAGGGTTAGGGCACGAGTGAGGTGAGTGTGTGATAGTGACGGACTTTAGGGTTAGGGCAGGGTATGTGAGTTAGGGTTAGGGCACGGGTGAGGTGAGTGTACGATAGTGATAGACTTTAGGGTTAGGGTGGGGTATGTGAGTTAGGGTTAGGGCACGGGTGATGTGAGTGTGCGATAGTGACGGACCTTAGGGTTAGGGTTTGGGTTAAGAATAGTGGATAGATAGTACTGTATGTACAGTTTAGTGTAGGGTTAGATGTAGGATTTTAAGTGTATGTGTGTGGATTGCTGTTTTTTTGGTGTGCTTGTGTTGTGTGTGTGTTTCTCAGACCAGTGAAGTTTTTCCCAGGGAAAAAATTTGCTGGTCTGAGCTTTCAATGTTTTTAGATTTCGTGGTTAGAAGTTCGAGGTTGTATTCGATGATGAGCTGTTTCATTGAACTGATATAGACCCTAACTGAATACAATGCCCCCCTTGCTTTGTACCTGAACAGGCACATATAACAACTGAAGTATCCACAGAGGTTCCTCAGAAGAGGAATACATGGTGTAGACAATATGTTCTATGATGACCACCTCAAAGCTTTATCCTTAAATATGGTCTTCAACTGACTGCTGAGAGGTGATCTATGTCTGGCCTACAAAGTATCCTCTGATCCAGCCTTTATGGATGTGTTACACATCTGGCAAAATACAAATAATATCAGGAAAAAACAATCTTGGACCTTATGGACCTAAAGTTAGTCTGCAACTTAAATCAGACATGTTAGATGGACATGTATATGTCACAAAAACTACCTTTCCATGTGAAGCAGAGAGCTTCCCTGTACTTATTCAAGGACAATGTGGATCAGTGGATGTGGATTCATATATTTTCTCCTGGTCTGCCACCTATGTCTCTATTAGAAAGATGAAGAATGTAATTGTTCAACCACTCTTACCCAAGTTATGCCTCCTAAAAAATGAGTGATATCAAACTCTGGCCAATATAACTGGAAAGCATGGCTAGGCTTAAATAGGCCTTTTATGGTCATTATCCTAATAATCGCTATGAACTTGTATGCTATTATATAAACAGGTTTACTTGTTTTAATAACATCTACATATCTATCTGTGTGTGTGTGTGTGTGTGTGTGTGTGGGGGGGGTTGCTAATCATGAACCTTTGTTATGCTAGGGCTTAAATCATGTATACATTGTGAATTATTGGCAATGTGTTTATGTGAAGTCAATAACCAAATATTTTCTTCTGTATGGAATTTATACTCATTCATTTAAATTGTTGTGTATTTTGAACTCAGAAAAATTGTCATTTATTTTAGCCACTGCCGTAGTTATTATGATACACTTTCTCAATCTGTTTTTTTATTTGAAATGACTAAAGTGACCCATTTACTGAAATTCCTGTCAGTCTATCATCTTTTCTCTTTATCTTTGTAATTATGTAAAGTGCACTAAATACAATTGCATTCACATGACTGAGCTTTATCCGGATAATGGACTTCTCATCGCCCATAGTATGAAAATGTAGATTTTAAGAATCATACTAAAACTCTGCAAACTGTTTCTTCTTTATAAAAATGTACCTTAAATATAATATTATTCTGCTGCTTGTTGCTGTTCTGTCATTTCAGGGAAATGGGAAGAACTTTAATTTCTTGTAGAATTAGTATACATTTATAGCTTCTTAACATGCATAACTTGTACACTAATTATATTTCTGCCGTTTGAATTTTTTATTGGTCAGGTATGAATTGGGGTCTATGTGAATTTCTAGAATATCTGAATCATGTACACTAGAATATTAAGTTTTCCGTTAATTTTCATGATTATGAAATTATTTATTTAAACATTTTATAAAGAAAAAGAGACAGGCTCACTTCATGCATTGTCAGAAAAACAATAGATAATAACAGTTATCTAGATTATACAAGTTAGTACCCACCATGGATAAAAAAGGAATATTGTCAAGGGGCAGTCAGTAGGGCTAAACAGAGCAAATGAAAGTAACAATGTATTTATAAGCAAGACGTCACATCTAAAAAAAGAATGCAGCATAAAGAAGATATCTTGAACATTTAATTAAAAAACTGATGACAGATGCTATTAAGGAATAAATGGAAACTATAAACCTAATAATCAAGTAAAACACAGTTTGTCATTAATCAAACCACAGAAGAAACTTGCAAAAAAATTGAGATGTACCCATGAAATTAGTTAGTTGACTCTATGGGTAAAAAATATATTATAATAAATAATTAGAGGATTTAGGCAGGTTTCTTTCTTATTGCTCGTAAAGTAGGGTCAGGCACCAAGCTTATTTATACAAGGAGCATAACTGCAAAAAAATTGCTAGAAAAATAGGTAAAGAAGCCAGTACATGATAGCCACATAAAATAGTGTGTTTTTTAATCTAAAACCTGAACTACAGAGAGAAGCACCAACAGCAAGGATAACACACAGTCCTCTTTATTCAAACCAGATTGAGCACTTTTATATGGCTATAACAAAAACTTCCTCAGAATCATCAAATACTTCACACACCCACATTTAAATAACCCTCTCAACAAGTCACATGTCTAAAATACACACCCAGTTAAAGAGATATCACTCTAAAATCAAGTACACATTACTATATGCAAAGCTAAAACTCAAGTTCAATGTAAAAACAAATACAATAAAAAGATGTATGTATGATACATAAATTCACACATAATAAGACAATAACCTGAGCACACTGGCTATGGAGACTTAATCATTTATACCAGGGGGGAACTGTGGTGTTTAACTTTAATTGCCAATAGAATTCCTTACGCTCTAGTAAATCACACCATGGTCCCACCAATATACTCTGCTGAACTTTATCAATGTTTTTTTTAATCTGTGTGATTTCCTGATGTTAAACACTTGTCTTGTTATCATAAGAAATATTCCTTATTTTATTCCAGAAATTTTTACTTGAATATTACAAAATCTGATTTATGGTAGTTGCTGTACCCAATGTAATACTTTTTACAAAGGCAGAACATCTAGGAAAATGAATAAAAGAATATAAGCATTCATGTGCTATTAAAACTAAGGATGATACTAATGCATTGTATATACATATTATTAAAATACACTATGAGTAACTTTAAGCTTTCTATTTTGGAAACTGTTATTTCATTCGATAAAAAGAAAGCAACAGATCAACTTTTGGACTAAAAAGAGTATGTATGTCAAGTCAAATGAAATGCTTGCCAGGAGCCTGGGTTATTGAAGTAGCCCTAAAAATGGATGGTGCTGGACTGTCGGGCCCATACCCAGCCATCACCATTGTTGGGAGATGAGGAGGCTATACTGCAACAAATAGGAGGCCACTGCGGTGGCACTGAAGCCCAGGGGGAGGGCCTGGGCGGAGCCACCACAGGTGCAAATCTTGGTGGTAGTAACAAATATTCAGATGAGATCTTTGAAAGGTAAAGTGTAGAAGAATTCCATGTGAACAGCAGTTGAACATGGTTCAGGTGGTCCTGAGAAATAGATAGCAAGTTAGATAGATGGACAGATATAGATATGGAGAATTTTAAGGTATTTTTAAGCAAAATAGCTCTATAACATTCATTTGCATAGTATATATTATTACAGATAATGTTTCACAGTCTAAAGAAGTACTTGTGATAAAATGTTAGTGATTTATAACGTTTTAAGTTTGTTTTAATGGCTAGTATTTTGATTTTGTTTTTATGATTTTTAGTACTAAGTGCTGTGGTTTACAAGGCTGGCTTATTGGTTGATTAATTAAAAAGAGCATGTTAGGTGCACTAATGGAAAGGTTGAGACAGACAGAATAAACACAATAGAAAATAGGACCAGGGAAAATAGACAAAGGAAAAAGGAGATCTCAAGGGGCAAGATCTTTAGGAGGCCAGGCAGTGTGGTTTGGAAGGAATAGTACTGTTTATTCCAGAATGTAATGGTGGCACAATTAAATTTTATAATCAAGGACAGAATGTTAAGTGGGAGTGGGATGGCTTGAGGTTATGTATAAGGAAGTCAGTGAATGAGTAATGGAAGATGGAGTCCTGAACAGGAAGATGCAGAGTTTTGTAGAATGAAAGAAAACATTAGTTGCAGGACAATTTAAGATGCACTCATTGAAATGAGATATGCATTTGTCTGGCTCAGACTGGACTATCCTATATATCTCAGTGGAAGAGGAACTTAAGCTGGATATGAAGTTATCAAGTAAGGGTGCAGCATACTGCACTGGATGTTGACTTATGAAGAGGAATTAAAGAAAGTTAGGGTAAGAGACCTGAGGGGGGATAGTGAGTGTGTGTGATTTCCTATACTATATCATAGGGAACAAGCTATTTAACAGCAGAGTAATAATAGAAGGTTATCAAAATCCCCTGCTTAGACTGGAACTAATCTATTTATGTATTAGGAGCCTACAGGTGCCATTTTTAAATGTTGTTTATCAAGACAGCATAAGAGCTCCTTAGCAGCCCGGTACCAGTGTGCTCGCCATGTAAATGATACCAAAGTTCATTTTGAACCTTTTTATGTTAAGAACTGTACTATCTTCTTCTGTTGATACTGCTTCTGTTGCAACTGCAAGCAATTTCTAACAACAAGCATGTTAGGCAATGCATAGAATGATATCATAACGCTTAATTAACTTTATTATGAGGCACCTCTACACTGGGTTCTAACAGTTTTTACTGTAATATTTAAAGAATATTTTTGTATAAACAGTTACAGAGGTCAGCTGATAGTGGCTACATGATGTTCTCTATTTGATTATTATTAGTCGACTATGTGATGCTACCTTATTGAATATTTGTCAGGCAGATAGTGCTGATACAATAGCTACTAGTAAGCAATCTCACACAACTATCATTTGTACCCTACATACACTGAGTTAATGTTGCATTGCATTAGGTAGTGTTTACTCACTAAGATTTAATACACATTTTATACGTGGTATATCTGCTGTATCCCACTGATATTCCCCTAAGTCCACCATATCCTCCTACCTTATTCTGAACCCTCCCCCTTTTATCAACCACACCTTCTAATCTCCCTGTCTTTTGACTATTCCTATCTTACAGCTTTCCCAGTGCATAAAAAAGTGAATGGCTCCCCTGTTCTGGATCACTTTGCCTTGTTGAACAAACTCAAGGATCTACCTCACAGAAATCTCCTCACTCAATAGAACATGCCTACAGTTTTGCTTTTCTGTCTCTGACAGTGGCTACTTTGTTTCTGGACAACATAGGTTACTGTAATTTAATTTCCATGATCATTACCTTAGGACAAAAGGTAGCATGCACAATTATCAGGAAACTTTACTTAAAATACCTCCCCACCTCCCATGCTATTAATTTGGCCTCTATCCCTGTGACTTTTTATTTATTTTTTTCCTGCACTGCACAGTATTTAATTTGAAAAATACAATAAAGAAGCTGTTAGCTGAATCTCTGGCACTGACCTGCAGTGCATTACTGCAGCAATCTGTCTGATTGTTTTTTCTGGTCCATCTTTGTCCACTCACTCAGTTTCTGCCTGCTCCATTCGCCCTTTGGACTCACTCCACTCCCCTACCCCCAAATACCACCTGCCCCTAATACTCCTATATTTATCTAAAGGTGAGCATGCCCTAGACTCTAACCCAGCCAATTACCCACAACCACACCCCTCCTCCACTTTCTACATTACAACAACCCTTCTAATCTCTCCTCCTCCTCCACATTCCCTTCCCAAACCCATCTCTATCTTACCAATCTCTCCCACCCCTTCTCCTCCTATTCTTATCACACCTCCTTCCCCTTCCTAACAGTACCTACCTTATCTAACTACTCATCCCAGTAACTAACCCATAGAAAGCTCCTTATTACCTCCACTCCTTCTCTCACCATATCACCACACTAACAGACTGCAGAATGTAACAACCTCCCCAAAACTCTACAATAAAAATCCTATCTCTCCACACAGCTAACCTCACCATACTAACTCTTGTCTATCTTGTAACAAACTTCCACTCCCCCCTCAATAACCATTACCTACCCATAACCATCACCATTACCCCACAACTCAAAACTACCCATAGCAACCCCTACATTGCACCTCACGTCCACATTACCCACACAGCCTTCTTCCCACTCAAATACTACCAAACTAGCTCAAAACCTGAAGCTTTACCTAGAAACCACAAACTGCTATCCAAATTTATAAAAACTGTATTAAACATTCTAGCACAACTACATTTTAGCGGCAACATCCACCCCAACCCGGACCCCAAAATTAATCACAAAGAAACCTCAACAAACTCCCCATAAAACTTCTCCATCATTCTTTCCCACTGTAAAGGACAATCTCTCCTGCTCCTCAATATAAATCTGAGAAGTATACTAAATTAAGTTCATGACCTCCATGCATTACTAGTTCTATACTCCCTAATATAACTATTCTAACTGAAACCTGACTTAAACCACATATCGAAGACAATGAAATCCTTCCCCCCAGATACAACCTGTGGAGAATTGACTGACAAAATAAACAAGGAGGTGGGGTAGACATAATGTTTAAACAAAATCTAGCACTAGAACTCATCAGCACCAAACTTCCTTCTTTTAATAACACTGAAATACTTCTCACTAAACTAAAAATCAACAATAACAAAAACCTAATTATTGTGGCCATCTACATCCCTCCATGAGATAATTCAAACACAGCTGAAGACATTCTGCAATGGTTATCCATAACCTTCCACCAAGAAACTATTATAATGGGGGACGTAAATACTGACTGGTCCACCTATAACTGCAATAATCCCTCCTGTTTTATAAACTTACATGGCTTCTCCCAACTCATACAAGAACCCACTAGAACAGACAAAACATCAAACAGACACTCCATTCTACATTGAACCCTTACTAACTAAACACCTACCTCCCTCCAAACAGGCTGCCTCCCCAACAGCATCAGTAACCACCTGCCCACGTATCTACTTAGACGCAACCTCAGCCCCCCCCCCCCAAGACAATGAGCCTTCTGGCTAATTCATAATAAGAAGAAATTTAATATCCAAACATTTCATTCCCTACTGCCACAAATTAATTGGTCTTTCCTCCTCACCCTACCCCTAAATGCTGCAGTACAACACTTCAACACCACCTTCCTTGATATCCTAAACAGCCTAGCCCCCTGTAGATCTGCTAGAATAGAAAATCACCACTCACTATGGCTAACAATCAACACCAAAACCTGGTAAAACAAAGGAACAAGGCATGGGTACACTGGTTAACTAACAGAAACCACAATAACCAATTACTGTACAAACAACTTAGAAATAAAGCTAAATCCCAAATAAAAGCAGACAAAAAAAACTACTAAACCACCCCCACAACAAATAAACCAAAACAACCCCCCAAAATTTTTGTCCACCATTAATAAACTCCTTCAGCCCAGAAATACCTCCACCCTTAAACCCACCACACTTTCCTCAGATGACAGCATTGCATCACAACTCAATTCCTTCTTCACAAACTCAATTATCTCTCCTATCAACTATGACCAAAATACACCACCTCAGATCCCAGGTACTAACATTAAAATCAGTAACACCTTTTCCTTTAAACCTGTTACAACTCACACCATATAAAAACTAGTCAGTAAATTGAAACCCACCACCTTAGCAGCAGACAAAATGCCTACAGAATTCCTCAAAATTGCTGCATAAGTCATAGCCTACCCTGTTACTATCCTAATCAACCACACAATCACCGACAACTACATCCCTGTAATCTGAAAAATCTCTTAAATCATTCCTCTGCACAAAGGAGGTTACTCTACCAAACACACAAACTACAGACCCATCACTATTCTTTTACCCCTCTCCAAATAATAGAAAAGTACATTCACACTCAGCTACTAAACCACCATCTATCCAACAACCTCTTATCTCACAAACAGCATGGTTTTGCCCACAAAATAGCACTATGACCACCCTCCTCAGTTTTACCAGCAAAATAAATCAACACACCTTTCTAGACCTCTCAAAAGCCTTTGATACAATTTCACAGCAGAAACTACTGTCAGAGCTTGCCACCCTCAATCTTAGCCATTCTTCCCTAGCATGATTGCACAACTACCTTACCAAACACCAACAAGCTGTTAGATGGCAACAGGAGCTATTATCCATACATCCCGTTAACATAGGAGTACCTCAAGGTTCCAAACTAGGCCTCCTACTCTTCATCATCTTCACTATCCAATTACACAAAGCTACCCCCCCCTCAGTCATCCAATATGCAGATGACTCAACCCTCATATGTACAGCATCTTCTCTCAAACAGCTAGAGACTACTACACAGCAATCCTTCTCAGAAGTAGAATCCTGACTAGCTAAAGCAAACCTTATACTGAACTCAAACAAGACCAAGATGATACTCTTTCTTTCCACCAAATCAAACAATCCCAAACTACTTTTCAAATACATTGTAATACACTGTAATGTAAGTATAATGTGAGCACTTTGATTTTGTCTGTTTGAAGAAATGCACATGGAACAGATAGCCCACAGGGAAAGAAAGGAAATGATTATGAAGCTGTAGATGGCTGGATGCTGCATGTATGGAAGGAAGGAAGGAAGGATGGATAGATGGAGAAATGGATGGATGGAGAAATGGATAGATGGATGAAAGGATGAATGGATGGATAGGTGGATGGATGTGCACAGAATGTATGGAAGAGATAGTAGTTATGAAGCCAGGAAAAAGTGAGGAAACCAAGTTCAATAGATCAAAATTGAGTTTATTTCTTAAACTGAAGAAAGGAGTTGCACAAGCCTTCTTGTCAGACTAGTTGATATGCCTGACATTTAGAACTGGTGACAGATTACTGGAGGATAAGAAATGTTTCTGCATACAGAGAGTTTTTAAAGCTATCTAGGTAGCTGCATATTTGTCTGCTAACAAAACTGGCAGAGGAGATTCACAGAAAAGTTAACAGCATACCTGAGGGTAAATATTCTGTTTTAACCAATGCAACATGACTTTATTGAGAGGAGATGATGCAATACTAAAAGGAAAGGAAGTAATGCATACAACTGCCATGTGCCTCAGTCACATACAACCAGAAACCACCGAGACAAATCCACAATGACCAACAGCAAGTAAATATGAAATATGTTTATTTATGTATTCCACAAAATCACTACTTCAGTGAAAAGAAAAATACTGATTTCAGTTCATCATGAATGTGATGTTGTCAGTTGTGCTGATTAAACCTACAGCCTCAAAATGTTAAATGAGTAAGATTACCAAGTGATATGAAATGATCCAGTAAGGAGGAACATTATTAAGCAACTAACATCAGACTAGCAAGTTTCATTTTTATAATAAAAATGTGTGTATGGACCATACCAATATTTCTCACTAGTAATCTTCCTATGCAGCCATTTGTATAGCAGTACAAATTAATATTTAATATCCCAAAGCATGGGAGTGTTGGCCTCTTAATGAAATGTAGTTTAAATATCAGACCATCCCTTCTCATTAATATACCAAGTGAGTAGCATATAGTGGTATTTGGGATTGTGGGTTTTTAAGTTAATTTTTTGTGGGGATAGATGTACCTATTAAACTTTAATTGCAAGAAATCTGGACATTGCTAAAAATAATAAGGGGGCAAGGCCCAAAATCATGGACAGATTTTAAATATTGCACCTATAAACTTAGAACACTTCTGGAATGACAGGATAACAGGATTGGTTTACGATGAATTTTCTGAAATAATATGAAGTCTGAAACTCAATTGTATTACATTGTTTGGTGACTTCAATCTTCAACAATTTGACAGAAAACCAAAATGTTTATTAGTACCAAACCATAATGTGATACAAAAATTGGAATGCTATGCAAATCTGGGGAGATAAGTAAATACCAGTTGCTGTAGTTACTTTACTGATTGAATCTTGGGAGCATATTGACAGTTGGCAGTACATTTTAATTTCATATAGTTGATGTAAGTTAATTGTCTTCAGTTTTGAATGGAGGGGTAAGATAGTAAAGCAAGCCTTATATTTTCTTTCATTATGTCTTTAATAAACATGACTGTAAATCATTGCCCTGCTATATGATTACTTGTTAGTTTGCAGAAGAGGGAAGTGTGGCATGTCCATAAAATTAAGGCAGCTAGGGATCTAGATACTCAGTAGCTTAAATCTCCTATTCATCCTGAGGGCAGACTTGTTACTGTAGTTATCTTACTGATTGAATCTATCTGATCAGTACAATCGTAGTACACTTCAATGTTCAATGTTCTGAATATCAAACACAAGCCTTGCAGAGATGATGAAGGAGTTTGCCAACTATTATAAAACACTATAAAACCAATCACCAAATCATTGATTGATGCACAGCTTAAACTTATCAAAATTGGACACCACTATTTCACAACCTTGTTATAGAAAAAATATATCCCCAGTGTGGTGTTGCAAACTTTTATATTTACAAAGAAACAATTGATTCTAGTACTCTGGCAATGCTGAGAAAATTCACAACCTATTGTAGCTAACAATGCATCATTATTCATGCATTTATACACAAGAATAAGATCCCCTCTAGTCTATATATATATATCTAATAAAATACAGTAACAGCTATTCCAATCTATTTCTATAACTCAGATGATTTACTCCATCAATCTGTCTGCTGATGAACACTTTATTTTTTTAATCTTAACAACTAGTCACAATTATAAATACAAGCATCCTATGTGAGATCTTACAACAGCCTTATAAAGTCAGATTCAAACTATTTTACCATGAGGAAATATGCTATGTAACATATACCTAATAGCAGCATATTTAAAGGACCACCCCCCAGTTGAATATCCCTAATATTTTTTTCATTATTTATGATGACATTATCCAATATGTATGGGAAACACTGGCTGTGAGACCTGAAATGTAACACTTTGATCTTCCTAGCATTATACTCTATGCACTTATTCAATAACCAACAGTACAAGGTATAAAAAGCCTTTGTAATACTGTGCGGTCATTTATTGAATCAATGACTGAGACAATTTTTGTATCATCAGCAAACATTCTAATTAGTACACTATTTTGAATTGAAAAGTCTGTCATAAACAGTTTAAATAACAATGTTCCAAGCACCAAATCCTGTGGAACCCCTACCGTAACATTTTTTCCTTTGATACAGTGTCTTCAATTTTTACTTTAAATGATATCTTGGTAAGCCAGGTATCAATTTGCTTAATTATATATTGATTATTTCCAAGATTATGCAAAATAGTCATACATTTTAAACAAGGTACAGAATTGAATACCTTGGCCAAATCCAAGTAAATCATGTCAAAAGACACACCCTTGTCCATGGATTTCCATATGTTCTAATAGAAACTTAACAAATTGGTCAGACAAGAACTACATAAAGAAAATACATGTTAAATAATATCCAGAGAAAAGCATAATCAATGATTTAACAGGGAACATAGTACTTTTCAAAGCATTTACTAATGATATATGCAAGATCAGTCAGACAATAGTCTTCTAATGTCTTAGTATTGCCACCTTTAAATAAGGAGTGGACAACAGCAGTTTTCCATAAATGGGGAGCATGTCCCTTCTGAAAGCCAAGCTGGAACAGTCAACATATACAGTATCATATTGATTCAGACATAATACAGTTTGATTACTTTTATATAAATGTAAATTTGACTATGTTGCAAGTGATAATTCAATAAAGGTGTTTAAAAAAAAAAATAAATAACAGTTGAATTAATCTGGACATGCCACTGAGTAGGGTTAAACTGCTTTTACTGCTTTATCTACCATACTCAAGCTTAAAGTAGGACAACTGCTTCTATGGACATTGAAATCAGCATTTAGATGGGCAGAGTTATTGTTTGATAGTGCAGAAAACTGGTCTACAAATAATGCTACCAGTTTAGTTGAGATTGCAATCAGTGGTTCATCCTTAATCACATTAAATGTCATCTGAAAGTCCTTCCTATAGATCATTAAATATTTAAAAGGGCCTTTTAGTTATTACTAGTAAATATCACTAACTCATATTCTTACTTTTTTCAAATGAATCTCACCAATAATCTGAAACTTGACCTCATTTCAAAACATGTTGCTTTATTTACTATATTAGGAATCCATACATTAGTCAGCGGGATTTTTTTTTCCTTCTGTGTCCATCTAATTTAACTGTCCAACACTTTGTGCGCTTCTTTAAACACTTGGTATTACCATCCATAGGAATATAATAGTCAATTGAAGAGTGAATATGTTTATAAAAAATATCACAGTAGTCTTGTATTCTGATCTATTATATCATCCTGCCATTTCCAATTTTTTAACTCTGTAATAGCCAAATAATCTGCTTGATAAAATTTTGATGTTGGAAAATTATTCTTTAAACACAATTTGCCTGTTGATTTTATTACTTCCCAATAATCATATAGATGCTACAATCCACTAAGTTCAAATTCAGTTCTACAACAACTAGTTTCTAAAGAAACTTTAATCCAAACAAAATTATGGACTTTTGCCTTTACTTGTTGATTTATTAACTAACTGGTTATAACCTAGCTCTACACTGGTTCTAACAACAGAAGAGATAGCATCACTCCCAGGAAACTGACTTCCCTAAGCAACAGAAGCTGCATTAAGATCCCCTGCAATATATTACAAACTCAGCACAGTATGGTCACTGAATACAGAACACAGAATAATGATGCTGTACAGGTAGTAGGTGTACAACAAAACAGCCCACCAACAGATGCCCAAGGAAACTATTTCTTTAAGGAAATCAGATAACAATGCAGTATGTTGTACATCTGCATGGAATGGGGCCTGTGTGAATGTTTTTAGAAACAACATTTAATAATATAAATAACAGTGAATGGGTACATATATGTCCAGACTCTGTCATTGCATGAATATGTACAGCATTCTGCTTTATCTGATGTATCTGCAAATGTTGCACCCTCATGCATCTATTAACATGTGTTTTTGTTGTTCTACTGCCTGTCCAACATGTGTATGCTGTTTACTGTGTATGACAGTGTTGCAAAATCTCCCATGAAAATCGTTATTAAGATGGTTTTCACATATTCAAGACAGGTTATTTTCAATAAGTATGCTAAGACTGACAGGATATAAATATCTCTAACTTTCATAGTATCCTGAATGCACAACAAAATTCAATGGATAACACTTGAAAAACATGGAAGATACCCAGGAACCAGAATGTTATAAGGATTTCTTCATACAGAGGGAAGCATATAGAAAAGCTGCTAAATTGCTAAATCAGTTGTTGTTGTGTCTTTCGGCTTTTCCCGGTTAGGGGTCGCCACAGTGGAACTCCGGTCCACTAATGATTGGTAGTTGATTTATACGTGCCAAGTTACCAGCCCTGCCGCACAACCATTCCTCAAAAAGAAACAGATCTCAAGAGCAGGTCACTTCAAACTATTTATTGAACTAGCAGGTACTGCACTGGCTAAATTAACCACCATGTGATGGGTGAGAAAATCCGTCCCATTACTTCTTTCCCTTGAAGTAAAAATTAAGTGAGCTGGAACTGGGAACCATCATTCCCTGTACAGGCCTCCAGTCTCCAATGGGTTGGCATGCACTGGGTCTTGTCTGAGACGTCAATGAATAGCCTAAAAACAGCAAACTGGAAAAAATAAATTCAATCAACAACATGGTTGCCAAAACAGTGAGTAGCAAGGCCTTCCCCTGGTACAAGAAGATGGGGCAGAAAAAGATCTGGAAGACCTTTCATCAGCTAACCTAACAGAGGTGTCAGATAATATCATGGAGAAATGCCTGAGGAAAATCTGGTAGCTCTTCTACAGGACAGCAGTCACATGAACCACACTCAGTATAGATTCATATGTAAACAAAGCTGTCAGCTATATCTAATCCAGGTTTTGCCATGGAAAAGAACTGCACCATGGGATAATGACACATGAGGTTACTTGATATCAATAAGTTAATATGCTAGCCCCATGCAGGTACCTGCTAAGAAAATTAAATTTGCTGGGTGAAGATTAAGTCTGAAGAACCAGATTATTAAATTACTAGAGTGCAGATTATTAAATGACTAGAGTGCAGGAAATAAAGTTCTGTCATGAGAAGTACATTATCAAGAATAAAGGCAGTGACTAGTAGAGTAATGCAGGAGGTGGACCTGAGTCCAACATGCTTCAGTGTGTTTGTTTTATATATATTAGGAAAAAGGGAATGCATTCATTTTCTTGGGGATGATGCAAAGATAGTCACAACAATGAAGGATGGGGGAAATGTCTAAGAAAGGACTTGACATGCTAAGTGGAAAAAAAATTGGCAATTAACATCCATTGCAGACAAACGCAAAGTATTCTGCATAGGCAACACCAGAGTTGGTATGAACTATAAGCTTGCAGAGTGGAACTGTTGACAACAGCACAGGAAAATGGCCAGGGGTGTTCATCACACCTGATTTAGACTACTTACATCAGAAAGAGAGAGTCATGTCAGCAGTGAACAAAATGCTGGTGTGTCTTCTACATCATAAGTACTAGAAGTAAAGAAGCAATATTCCTGTTCTAACCAGCTTTGGCCTGGTTCAACCTTCAGTTCAGTTTGCAGTTTGGTGGCGATACAGGGAAATGGACAGCAGGCTGCTTGAAGAAGTGCAGAGTAAAGCCATGAGAAGGGTGCTTGAGATGGCTGAACAAATGGTATACTTGGATACTTAGAAGACCTGAAGCAGTTCTCAATACACAGACCAGAAGAGGCAAGGGGGTGACATGATAAGAGTAGAAAATATTGTATTAAGGAGAGGTAAAGGGGTTATTCTGAATATGGATATGTGGCAAAAAAAAGCCTAACTAGGTGCAGAATATATTACTTCTATAAATAAAATATATAATAAAATTAAAAAGTGAGAGATAGAAAAATGAAAGACCATAAAAGAACATGACAGGCTGGAAAAGAAGAAAAAGAGAGAGACAGTTGATATGTTCAGAATATGGAGAGCAGTTTGGCTCAAACAGCTTTGGCAGTAGCAGAAGGCTGGGGTGAACAGGAAAATGAAGCAGCTTTAAGGGACAATATGCAAACTACAGATTGCAATATATTGGATAGGAAAGTGAAGAGCAGTGTTGAACTGTGCAGGGGTGCCAGGGTGATTGGTAAAGAGACTGGGAGAACACGGGAAAAGAAATGTAGAGGACAAGTGGGAAGGAGAAGCATAGGCTGGAGGTGTGGCATAGAGCAAGGTGAGGGGAAATTTGGAAATTTAGGAGATGCTACCGCAAAATAGGATCAGAAGAATGAGCCTAAGTTAGAAGGACAAGCAGGGAGTGCAGTGGCAACTGATGAAGGGCAGAAAGTGTTAGAGGAACCGACAACTTAAAACAGCATGGGCAGCAAGAGGCATTCAGCCAGAAATGAGGGACAAAGGTCCAAAAGGACACAGCAATGGAAAAGGCTTATAGTATGGGAAAACTGGGATGCATCATACAACCAGTACACTTTTTATATCCCATTTTCATTGGCCAGTAGCGTGCCGTCTTTATTTAATGTCTCCTATGTCACTGTGCTCCCAGTTTTAAGCAGAGAGCCTTAGATTAGAAGTAGGGTCAACAGGAATACCAGAATTCATCAGGCCCTTACCTTACATAGCAGGCTTTACAGAGATCCTAAATGAAAACATATGCAGGGAGGTATGAATGTCAGCACTAGAACCTGCACTAGCTTAGCCAAAATATCTTACACGTAATGCACAGAGCACTGTCTTTTTTAGCGATAACTGGGGAAAAGACTGGATTGTTAAGCACCTTTCTGATTCTCGACCATTAATAAGAATGAGTGGTCACCACAGAAAAGGGGTGGGAAAGGTAAACCACTTTAAAACCTGGCAAATAGTTCAGTCAGTCTTTCTTTGAGGGGAAGACTGACTGAAGCATTTAAAAGGTTTTAAAGCTGTTTGCATTTCCCACGACTCTCCTGTTGTGGCATCTTCCTGTGTTTGTACTGCTAAGTGTGTTACAGTGTGTTATACGTTTCAAAACTGTACAATACTTAGCACTCCTTTGTGCGGTACATGGTGGCAGTGGGAGGGATGTAAAGCTTCATGATCTTCAAAGAATTGTGCTCAAATATCTTTGATCAAAACACAGGTTGTTATATGTTCTTCCCATGGATATCAAGATTCACCTTTCAAGCTTCACTCTGGAGTTGAATTTCTTGACATCTGTGCTTCAAATTCATAAAAAGCTGGTAATACTCCTAGACCCAATCATTATGTATAAAAGGACAATCTTAACATATACGAATGTTGCATGATCTCGGCCATTTGACACAGAGACATAGCTAGACAATCTGTGCCCTGTGCGATCCCTAGAGTGGCATCCACCTCAGCCTAAATTTAAGGAGAAAAAAAGTCCTCTGAAGTCAAAGTTGATATATAAAAAAAACTCCTTCTGCATTAGTAGAAAGGAGCCTATACTAACTCGTTGCTATACTTACAAATGCTTGTTAAGCTTTTGCAATATCAGTAGTGGCTCCTTAAATTAATGTTGCTATTGGCCCAACTGGCAACTCATCTGAAATACTGATTGTGCCCCTAACAGCTTGTGCCTGGGGCAGACACCCTTTTTTCTTTGCCCTAGCTTCAGTACTGATTTTACATGTCCACTATGTGAAAGAGAATTCCAGAGCTCTGTTCCTCAGTCTGACAGGAGAGAAGTGCCTTTGCAAAGAATGCACAGAATTTTTGATTTAACTGAATTGCATTGATTTACTAGCTTAAAGGATAGTCAAGATCTTTTACAATGGGGCAAGGTTAAACACCTTTGACTTTATCATCTGACTTTCGTAGTGTCTAGTCTGAAGGAGACCAGCAGGAGTGATTCATATGCTTCATCTGATTTTATCCTCTCACTGATCACTCACTGTGTCAAGCTGGGCTGGGCCATATTAAGACCTTTTAAAAGAGACTGCCTAAAGTTTGCAACTAAGTCCCAGTACTCCAGCCATCCAAACCTTATTTCAAGACATCTCTCTAACAGCTGGGTATAACAGTAAACACTGGTGACCATCAGTCAGAAAATATTTGACCAGGAAAGGGTGCAGTGTACCTTAAATATTCTGTACATCTGCAAAGAAGGTCAATAACTAATTAACAGGGTGAATATTCCTCACTCATCCAGAGATGATCTGACCAGAAAAAGTCAATAATATTATGGGCAAGAAGGGTATTGGATATGTAATTATTCAATCATAGATTATCAAAATTGTAATATCTACTAGAAACCTCTGAAAGTATACCAGTTTGTGACAAGTATTCACATATTAAATACAAACATCAGGTCTACTATTCATCAAAAATATTATTGGTAAAATCTGGCATTTATTTTTGTCACAAGAGAAAAATTACCACCACAGTCAAATGCTTTAAACATTACTACTATCACTGTTTTTCTATCCATTTACTGCTATCTGGTGTTATGCATCGAAACCAGTCCAAAACATTACCATTCTTTTAATTACTGTTGGGTGAATTGGAAGGCAGCTAAAGTAATAACCATGGATGTTATGTAGTCCTATCTCACCATTATTCTTCACCTGTGGGTATGGAGCCGACAGTCGGCTCCGACTCGGCCTATATACTAGCTCGAAAGTCTTTGATTGGCTGGCTAAGATGGTATCCCACAATACCATGCTCCACATCCCCAGATCTCGTTTGCCACTTGTAGAGCTCGGACGTGGTCTCGACTTGGCTTGGCTAAGTACCTTTTGAAAACTATTTTTCTTGGGAAATTTCTTGAGAAATCATCTGATATTGTTTGATGTTTAATTAGATTTTGTGTGAGAGCGATTGCTGGCATTTCTGGTTCTCTTGTGTGTGCTTGTGCATTTTTGTGGTATCCCTTTCCTTGGGCTAGGCCCATTTGAGTTAGAGGACCTAGTCCTCTCTTGTGTTTGTTCGTTGGACATTGTTATTGTTCTCTTGTGTGGAGACTGTTTTAATTAGAGGTCTCTTATCATTGTGTCTAGTCAGTGACTGTCTGTTATAGTAGGCACTCGCTTCCCGCCTTTTCTTCTCGGTTACGAGAAAGTTGAAGTTCTGTGCTTAGTTCTAGCATGTCTAAAGAACAAAAATAACATAAGCCTTCTGACTTTAAAAAGTGTTCGAAATGTGCATATAAAATGTCTATTACAGATGGACATTCCGTCTGTGTTTATTGTCTTGGAGCCATCCACCTTCAGGAGTCTTGCAGTTTTTGTCACTCCTTTAGTCCTCGGGTGCTCCAAGAAAGGAAAAATAAGTTGATACTAAAGGGTCTATTAAAACCATCCTTCGAGGAAAAGTTAGCTTCGACTCCCAGCTCCGAATCGAAGTCTAAAGCTTCTAAGTCCAAAAAGAGATCGCCGGCTCCATCTTTGGTCTTGGAGCCGCCCTCTAAGATTTTGGTTGTGGAATCTGCTTCCTCGTCTCCAACGATCTCGGAGCCACAGGAAGTCACTGTTTTGACTGAACCTTCGACCGCTCCGATAATTTTGGAACCAATTCGGAGCCGGTCTCCAAGTTTAAGACAAATCTCTCCAGATAAGAGGTCTGCTTCTCCATCAGTTTCCTCCAAATCCTCCAGGCTTTCAGATCTGGAAGTGGATAGGGCGGTGCAGTGGCTCCTGGAATCGCCAGTGTTGGCTAAACTCTTCTCGGCACCGACCCAGTCGGTTCTGGAGCCAGCCCTGTTAGTAGTACCTGCTATTCCTCCTCCGAGCGCATCGTTGTCTTCAGAGCCGGTGAGCTCCGCTCTGAGGGATGTTCCTGTCTTGGCTCCGATACTCCAACTGGGATTCTCGGTACCGACTTCGGCTCCGACCCTGTCGGCTCCATCCACAGGGTCCGGGACTCGAGTCTCTTCTGTCGGCGCCTTGGGGGATGACTTGGAGCACAGGCCAGTGCCGAGCCTTCCTCTGGGCACGTCAGCAGGGGGGAGTCCGTCCCTGGTCATGGCCCTAGAAGGCGGTCGGTCCTCAGACTCAGGGGGCCCCACCTTCGAGGCAATGCGGGTGAGCTGGCTGGTTCAGCTACCTCCCTCGGATCAGTTCTCCTGTCCCCTACTGCACTGGCGAGAGCTTCTGACACTCCTCTATCATTGGACAGCAGAGCACAAAGGGACAAGGACACCCCCATGAGCAGTCCCCTTCTTTCTAAGGAACCCTCAGACTCTGTGCCTGAGGAACCCCCCAGAAAGAAATCTTGTAAGAGGAAGCATATAGACTCCCAAGACGAGTCCCTCACTTCAGATACTGACCTCGAGGAGTCGGAGGGGACCCCCAAGTCTTCCTCTGAGGATGTTTCGTTCTCTGAAATACTGGAGATTTTGAAACAAAGAGGAGACTGGCCTTCCAAAAACCCCTCCAAGGAGGAGTCAGTATTCCTTAAGGCCTTTGGTGCCCAGCCTTCCACCTCCTGGGTATCTCCACCCTTTGATGAGCTCCTAGACTTAATTTATTGAAGGGTGTGGGAGACCCCTGACTCAGTGGAGTCTGTCCCTCGACGGCTGAACAAATTCTTGTCTGCCCCCCAAGGGAAGGAATTTCTGACAAAAGGAACCCCAGTAGATGCTATGGTGGTGGCAGCCGCCACACAGAAGGAAGTTGCGGAATCTTCCTCTACGGTTCATCCCCCGAACAAGGAGTCCAGGATGATGGACAGCTATGGAAAGCATACCCTTTCTTCAGCGATCTTTACCCTGCGGTCGCTGAATTACTTGACTCATTTCACGCGGCTCCAAAGAGATCTCCTTAAAAAGGTAGGAGATACTCTCAGGGGTAATGTTCCTGAGACAGTGGCTCAAACAGTCAACGCTCAGCTTTCCACCCTTAATTCTATTGTGAACTCATCCATGCGACTAATCTCATACGTGGCCGAGGGAGCGAGTAGGTCGGCCAGTTCAGGAGTGGCCCTCAGGAGGCAGGCCTGGCTACGCCTGTGCCACTTTGCAGAGGCCTTTAAGTCTTCCTTTAATGTTGCCCCTTTTGACGGTTCCTCCTTGTTTGGGACCAAAGTAAAAGACACACTCACCAGGTGCGAACAAGAAGGTAAGACCTTGTCTGAAGTGGGAGTCCATTTTTCCCTACCGTCGAGACCTTATCCCAAGGCTCACCGAGGGGGAAAGATGTGGTTCAGAAAATCACAGAGGTCGTTTCCTGATGCACAAGGTGAGACCCCCCCCTCGAGGCAGGGGGGGGTCATACTCTGGAAGACTCCGCCCCAGAGGCAGAGGGGACCCCCGCAACTTGGGGGACCGGGATTCTTTCCACGGTTCCCCATACTCTCACTCTTGAAGGTGTGCCCGGCTGTGCTTCTCCGGAGCCAGTCAGGGGTCGGATTTCCCATTATCTGGAAGCCTGGGCAAGAATAACCCAGGACAGATGGGTTTTAGGGATAATCGCCAGAGGTTACACCATTCTATTTCACTCCTTTCCCCCTACCCCCAAAAGGATCCCAGACCCACAACCCAGTCAAAGGGACCAAGCAGCATCAGATGTCTCTCAGCTGCTAGAAAAAGAAGTCATCCAGCTAGTCCCCCCAGACCAGATCGGATTAGGGACCTACTCAAGATTCTTTTTGGTGCCAAAAAGCACGGGGGACCTGAGACCCATTCTGGATCTCAGCCGACTAAACCATTATGTTCGCAAGTCCATGTTCCGAATGGTCACACTACAATCAATTCTTCCGCTGTTGGCAAAGGAAGTATGGATGTGCTCCATCGACCTGAAGGATGCCTATTACCACATAAAAATGGACAAAGCATCCCGGTGTCATCTACGCTTCCGGCTGGGAGCCAGAAATTTCCAGTTTCGAGCCCTGCCCTTTGGTCTCACCACAGCCCCCAGGGTGTTCACCAAATGCATGGCAGTGGTGATGGCTCACTTGAGGCGTCTAGGATTCCAGGTGTTTCCTTACCTGGACGACTGGCTCCTAGCCACCCCCACCAAGCATCTACTTTGTCAAAACAGAAACTATACCATCAGCATTTGCCATCAGCTAGGCATCACAATAAACTGGAAAAAATCTGCCTTGCTACCCTCACACCGTGTCTTATTTATAGGAACAGAGTTGGATACTATTCAGATGAGAGCGTTTCTGCCCATGGAAAGGATCAAGAGAATACAAGGGCAGGTTCAGAAGATGATACCTTTGACACGCGTAAAGGCAAGGCTAGTGCTGCAGCTACTAGGCACGATGGCATCCACTATCATGATGGTTCCTTTAGCGAGGCTGCAAATGCACATATTACAGTGGCTCCTGTTCATTGAGTGGCCCTTTCAGAGTTTGCCTCCATCTCATCCCATCTTGATGACAAACATATGCAGACAGGATCTGAGTTGGTGGCTGTGCACCGACAACCTAGTAGTAGGGAAACCGTTCTCTTCACCCGACCCGGTAGCCACAGTGACCACGGATGCCTCCCGGATAGTGTGGGGGGGCATTATCTCGGCAGGTTGGTCCAAGGTACGTGGCAGGAACACGAGATGAATTTGCACATAAATATCCTGGAGATGAGGGCAGTGCTCCTAGCATTGCAGGCGCTACAACATGTCCTCCCGACCAGGATGATTGCGATACACTCGGACAACATGTCCGTAGTGTGGTATCTCCACAAACAAAGGGGAACCCGATCATATCCACTATGCAGGGAGGCTATGAGAGTGTGGAATTGGGCAATAGCTTCCCACAGGACCTTGATAGCAATGCACATTCCAGGGAAAACCAATGTGATTGCAGACAAGTTAAGCAGGGCTATCCTTCTGCCCTACGAGTGGTCCCTGAACCGCCAGGTGGCAGACAGCATATTCAACAAATGGGGTCAGCCTTGCTGCGACCTATTTGCCAGCCCTCTCAATGCGAAATGCCATGCATTCTTCTCACTGATACCTCCACTGGGGGGATATCCAAGGGACACTCTTGCACACATTTGGCCCTCGGGCCTGCTATATGCTTTCCCTCCGTTTCCCCTCATCTCAAAGGTGATTCAGAAAGCACTATCTCTGGGAAGCAGATTGATTCTGATCACTCCATACTGGCCTCGACAGGTAAGGTCCCCCTTTCTCCAACAGTTTGCAGTGGAGCCTCCTTGGACTCTGGACGCTCGTCCGGACTTACTGACACATATGTCGGGACAGCTCCACCCCTCCCTGAAGATCCTCCGGCTGACCGCCTGGCTACTCCACTTCCGACCATAGTCAGGTATCACGATTTTTCTCCAAATGCAGTACATATCCTTTCATCCTCTCACAAACCAGCCACTAGGAAGACCTATTCCAGTAAGTGGAAAAGGTTCTTGATATGGGCACAGTCTAAAAATATTGACCCCTACACAGCTCCCATCAACACTGTGCTAGAATTCCTGTCTCAACTATTCTACCAAGGGTCAGCCCCAGCCACCATAAAAGTTCAACTAGCGGCCATCTCTAATTATCATGTGGCTCATGAACCCAGCTTAATGGCGCACAGACTGTGTAAAGCCTTCAGGAAAGGCACACTATTCCTTCGTTCCCCTGTAGCTCAACCGGTTATGCCTTGGGACCTTAATTTTGTTCTGCAGGCGCTCACTCTTGCACCCTTTGAGCCTGCTGCTTCCTGCGATTTGAAATTTCTGACATGGAAATCCGCCTTTCTAATAGCCATTACTTCTGCCAGGAGGGTTTCAGAGCTTCAGGCCTTGTCAGCTAAGCCCCCTTACCTGGTTTTTCATAAAGACAGGGTCTCCCTCAGGCTGAACCCTACTTTTCTTCCCAAAGTAGTGTCACTGTCTAATATTAATCAATCCATCGAACTGCCAGTATTCTTTCCCAATTTCTCTGACAAGGCGGAGTATCAGTTTCATATGTTGGACGTCCATAGGCAATTCCCCTTTTATCTACTCAGGACTAAAGAATGGAGGAAATCAGATCAACTTTTCATTTCGTTCTCAGACAACTGCTTAGGATCAGCGGTGTCCAAAGTAACCATTTCTAGATGGCTATCCAGTTGCATCTCCTTTATTTACCAGACAAGAGGCAGAAACATACCCTTTCCAGTCAGAGCACATTCTACAAGAGCAGTGTCAACATCTACAGCATTTCAAGCCAGACTATCCTTGGATGATATATGCGCAGCTGCAACATGGGCTTCTCCTCATACCTTTGTGTCCCATTACAAATTGGATGTGGTGTCCAGGGGCAGGTCTTCCTTTGGCTCCACTGTGCTCAGGAGTATCTTTCATTGAGCCACCCGGGATATAGGTGCTAGGGACGCTGTCCCACAGGTGAAGAATAATGGCGAGATAGGACTACATAACATCAGTTAGTTATGTACGTACCATAACGCTAGATGTATGTAAGTCCATCTCGCCATATATTCTTCATTACCCACCCACCGTCCCCCTGCCTGGAGAATTTGGAGGATCTCCTTTGATAACCCTGGTATTAGTCCCTTTAGACAACTTGTTGGACCTTATCTTCTTGGCTGTGGATCTGTGTGTGTGTGTGCATTGCACAAATGGCTTTTGTTAGCAGCAAACTAGATCTGGGGATGTGGAGCATGGTATTGTGGGATACCATCTTAGCCAGCCAATCAAAGACTTTCGAGCTAGTATATAGGCCGAGTCAGAGCCGACTGTCGGCTCCGAACCCACAGGTGAAGAATGTATGGCGAGATGGACTACATACATCTAGCGTTATGGTAAGTACATAACTAATTGTTCATATTAATACAAGAAACATGCATAAAAATGCAGTTTTACATAGCTGGCTTTCTGTTTACCAACATGACATTTTTTCTGTCACTGCTGACACCCAACTAATGCTAACTGATTTTGATATTTCATTCATGCCATGAGGATATGGTATCCTTTGGTCATACTGAATTTGTATAGAACTCATAAGGGTATTGGAGGGGTAATCATTTTATTGCATGATAACTGCACCTGCACATTTTCTTTAAACCCTTACTTATTAGCATTAAATCTGTTGACATCACATCTGTGTTCATTTCTCCCACTCATAACCATTGCTTGCATTTATCCTGCAGAGGTAAGGATGATGGTATTACTGATAAAGTGTTACCCTGGCTTTATAAGTATGCTGGCTCAGTACTAGTCACTGGATTTGACATCAGCATTGAACAGAACCTCAGAAATGAGAGAACCAGAGACCATATAATCCAATGATGTGGTTTATCTCGTTTTCACTCTTGCCATTCATACTAGCATAAATCTCCAAGAATTCATGACTGGATTCTTGCCAGCTGCCCTAAAATATACAGTGGTCTAGCATTATGGATAAAAGTTTTAAGACATTATTGTTTATGAAATATGAAATATTTTTATGCAACCACCTTCAGATCATCATTATGTGCCTTTGACTTGTTCATTGGACAACGTAGGCAGCATTTTAAATCAGTTTGTCTACTAATCCTAAATATGTTTTTTCCTCTTCATAAAAGTCATGCTTAGTCCTTAACTCTGTCCGAGATAACTGCAGAAATAGAAAATCCATTGTCTTGTAAATACCATATTTGGGCTATTTGTCATAAAAATACATCTAAATCTGAGTTTCTGAATGTTAAAGTTGCTGGGCATAAGATTAAAAATGCTACCCTTGCAAGGAATAAGTCCTACTTGTTCATAATAAAAGCAGCATTTTAATCACCCCTCCCACACAAAAAATTCTGGCCTGGAACTGACTAACTTCACCAACCAGGTCAATGGCATCTCCCCCTCCTCCTACAAGATGGTATAGTTATTGCTAAATACTGTGTCAGTGTCTCCCATGGTTACATTAAACAGATAATTATATCAGATGCAGAAACCCATACTTTTACCTCACCCTACTTCTGTAGCTCACCTCTCTTTGCAATATATGCTGCCAATCAACATTAATGACGTTTTCAGACACCTTCAAAGGCTTAAGTCAACAGTCTGCCTAGTGAATTCCTACAGAGTTTGGTTTCTTCATTCACAGACAAGTATCAAACTAGGTAAACTTTACAAGACCAACACTTTCTTGAGCAGTAGTACCACTGTAACCACATACCTCCTTTGCAGTAGTACCACTGTAACCACATACCTCCTTTGCAGTAGTACCACTGTAACCACATACCTCCTTTGCAGTAGTACCACTGTAACTACATACCTCCTTTGCAGTAGTACCACTGTAACCACATACCTCCTTTGCAGTAGTACCAATGTAACCACATACCTCCTTTGCAGTAGTACCACTGTAACCACATACCTCCTTTGCAGTAGTACCACTGTAACTACATACCTCCTTTGCAGTAGTACCACTGTAACTACATACCTCCTTTGCAGTAGTACCACTGTAACTACATACCTCCTTTGCAGTAGTACCACTGTAACCACATACCTCCTTTGCAGTAGTACCACTGTAACCACATACCTCCTTTGCAGTAGTACCACCATAACCACATACCTCCTTTGCAGTAGTACCACTGTAACTACATACCTCCTTTGCAGTAGTACCACTGTAACCACATACCTCCTTTGCAGTAGTACCACCGTAACCACATACCTCCTTTGCAGTAGTACCACTGTAACTACATACCTCCTTTGCAGTAGTACCACTGTAACCACATACCTCCTTTGCAGTAGTACCACTGTAACCACATACCTCCTTTGCAGTAGTACCATTGTAACCACATACCTCCTTTGCAGTAGTACCACCGTAACTACATACCTCCTTTGCAGTAGTACCATTGTAACCACATACCTCCTTTGCAGTAGTACCACTGTAACCACATACCTCCTTTGCAGTAGTACCACTGTAACCACATACCTCCTTTGCAGTAGTACCACCGTAACCACATACCTCCTTTGCAGTAGTACCACCGTAACCACATACCTCCTTTGCAGTAGTACCACTGTAACTACATACTTCCTTTGCAGTAGTACCACTGTAACCACATACCTCCTTTGCAGTAGTACCACTGTAACCACATACCTCCTTTGCAGTAGTACCACTGTAACCACATACCTCCTTTTCTCACTTTTGTTTTCTTCTCACCTCTTTATGACTATTTCCTCTCTGTTATTTCATAAACTTCAGCAGACATATAAAAGAATATAGATTTGCCAAAGGACACTGCCTCAGGATATAACTCTGCTTATTCCCTCACAATCTGTACTAGCTCCCATTCAGTAATCACTTTCCTGTGAATCAGCAAATCTCTCATCATAATCTATAACATTGCAACAACTGTCCTTCATTAGCTAAGACAGCCTATCTTTTTTGGATGAGATCCCCCAACCCCCACAATTTGATAGTCTTAATTGAGCATATGACATCCATTTGTAAATCCTACAATAAATACAGACCCTCCATGTTTCTCTGGGATAGTATGGAATTAACTGCCACTCGGTATGCACACCCTCTCAGACTAGAAGATTTTCAAGTCTACACTTGAGAAATATCTCTTATAAGAATGGATTTTCATTTGGGACTTCAGCTAATTCTCTGACATCACTGCAACTGAAATCAAGTTAACTGCTATGCATAATCACCTAATTACCATATACTACCAGTTGCGCACGCTCTCTCTCTCTTGATATATATATATATATATATATATATATATATATATATATATATATATACATGGGATCCCTACCAAATACCAAATGCTTGAATACCGACGCCCGAAATACCGAGCCTACATGACCGAAAGACCACATTACCGATAATATAAAATACTGAAGTCCAGAATACCGACATGGTAATATGTTCTATATAAGATGCAGTAACCTGTAGCAATTAGCAGGAAGCTATAAAGGTGTAGTAACACACCACCTGCTCGTACAACTCGTAACTGTAAAAGACATGTCTGACGACTGCTATAGTGTGCCTGGGGAAATTGGTAAACTCTACACCAGGCTACAATCACAGAAATGTAAGGAGGTACTGGTTTTTGACAGCTATGTGTATCACCTGGAAAATAAGTCTCATACGAGACGTTACTGGTGCTGTAAACTCAAACAGAGTGGAAAATGTAAGGGTAGGACAGTAACTCTCTCATTGTCTGAAGGTGAAGAACTTTTAAAGAGTATTCCCCAAAACCATGTGGTAGACCCATTTGAGGTTGAGAAATACACAGTGTGTGGTGCACTAAAGGAGAAAGCATCAATGTCAAGAGATACTCCTTGCTTGCTCGTGGAGGATGTGATGGCATCAACATCCTTGAATTGTGTGGCAAGCTTGCCTAATAAGAAAGCTTTACTACAACAAATTAGAAGGGTGAGAATGAAATATGTGAATGAAACACACATCCCTGACCTTAAATTTGAGAACCTGGAGATGTCCATGTTCCCATTCCAAAGTGGAGTATTCATTGAAAAGTGTATGGTGGACTCCACTTCCCAGCTGTCTGTAGTGGTGTTTAGTACACTGAACAACCTCCAGGACCTAAGTGTAGCCACCATCTGGTTGATGGACAGTACATACTTCTGCAAAGGTGTACTATGCAGGCAACTGTATAGTATACATGGCATGGTAAAGTACGGAGGTTACAGTAAATGTGTTCTGTTAATGTATTGCTTAATGTCTAAAAAGTCATTACGGGCATATAACAAGATGTGGCATTGTGTGCTTTACCTAATGTCTGTGCATGGGTTTCAATTAAGTTTACAGTTAATACTCTGTTATTTTGAAGTAACAGCTCTGAAAAGTATTAGGCTGAACTTTGCTGACATCAGAGCGAAGGGCTGCATGTTTCACTTCAGTCAGAATGTGCAGCAAGTAGGTAAGCCTGGCATCACCACTTAAAGTGTTTGATCGGATGTAGGACTACTGATCTCTTGGTGCTCATGGGTGCTTTGGCTAAGGAACAGAATTGTGTGGACGGATTGTGGGAAAGATTAATCGCGGGCTGCCCTCCTTGCCCTAAACGTAAGAAGCTTGTACAGAGACACAGTCAATTCCAAAAGGTCCTGGATAATCAGAGTGCTTACACATGTTTGGAGTTAGTTAGAGCTATCGCAAGGTTGTTAAAGATGTGATACTCTTGACGTCGTTGTACCAGGAAACACTGGGTGCCTATTCCACGTACTTGGGGTTTATTGTGTTTAATGTTGGTTAGCAATGTATTGTTGGTTATGGAATTTGAAATAGAATTACTTGGTGTTTATGCCGTCAAGTCACTATTCATAGTGATGTACTTCTGTTCAAAGCACACAGGGTGAATTTGCTTGTGTTACAGCAGGACTAGTGTATGGTGTATGGTCCATGTGTGTTGGCTGCAGTCATCAGGGTCATGATTTCGAGATTGTGGGCCAGCGGTATTTTGAGCGTCGGGATTTTGATGCTTTGGTAATGTGGTCTTTCGGTCATATAGGCTTGGGATTTCGGGCGTCGGTATTTCAAGCATTCGGTATTTGGTAGGGATCCCATATATGTATATATATATATATATATATATATATATATATATATATATATATATATATATACACACAAATATATGTGTGTATATATATATATATATATATATATATATATATATATATATATATTTGGATCATTCCCATCCTCTCAGCTCTCATCTGACTAATTTGTAATTTGCCAAATAATATCTATCTACAGTTTACTATAGTTATCAAATGACTATCATGTATAACAAATTGTGGTAATTATGTTTATTATATAGCTTACACTAATCTGTATTAAAAAAAAATGTTGTTCCCAATGTATTTATACTGTGGTGTCATGCCATGTTTATGAAATGTTGTTCTAACTTGTCTTTTCTATTACTTTTTTTTGTTTGTTTTACATTGTAAACTTTTTGGTCTTACTTTTGCACATTACATTTCCTTTTCCTGACTTCAGATGCTTTACTTTTCTTATTGTCTGGAAAGTTTTCTTCCTGAGAATGAACTAAACATGGGAACTACAGCTGAACATAAGTCCAGGATCCTGGTAAACAGGGTGCCCTGGTAGTGCACAGTGGTATTGCTGTGTCCATAACGGTAGACTAAATAGAAGTGGACATAGAGCCAGTACCTGCCAACCATCCTCATCCTTGCAAGAATCAATCACATGCCACTGAATGCTAAGCTTAAAATCTATGACCACCACAATCACTGTACCTTGCGGACTACTGAAGAATGCAGAACTTTGGCCTGGTCCATATTTAAAAGAGGTAGAGAAGTCCAGGACTGGTAGGAGGATAGGTAGACATCTGGCAGACAGACAAGTTCTATGCAAAGGAAGGGCTCCATCTTAGCCCAAGCAGGACTTTAGCACTTAAGGCTAGGTCAGAAAGATATGTGTTAGTGATTGGATTCCATCTTAACCCAAGCAGGACTACAGTGCTTAAGGCTAGGTCAGAAAGATACATATCATTGACTGGACTCCATCTTACCCCAAGCCGGACTGTAGTGCTTAAGGCTAGGTCAGAAAGCTACATGTCAATGACTGTACCTTTTAACTAAGAGAGAGGGGGTTGGGTGGGACAGAGTTACAGAAGCACGTGTAAGTACATACATAGAAGAAAGAAAATAAGAGGACACAGTAAACAGCATAAAAAAAAGCGTTGCTGACCATGGTTGGATAATGTCACATAGTAATGCATTGCCCTAGCAGGAAGAGGAGGACATTCATTGCTGGCTTCCCAGAAACATGGGCAATTCAATCTATGCATGGAACAATCTATAAAAACACCCCCCCCCCCCATTTAATAGATGCTAAGTCCACAATCAAAGAATCCAGCACAGTATGGAAAAGATTCTCTTTACTTATCTTCTTTCTGTAGACACACTGAAAAAAGAATAGTTTAGGTAACTTTTTCCCTTCATCAGGTCAAGTGCACACAGTCCCACAACAGCAATTTGAATATGTAAAAAGTCACATGATTAAAACTCAAATTAACTTTTTGGTACAACAAACAGGCTTAAAAAACAAAAATGTGTATGGACTGGTGCATTATGTGTAACTTTTGAAAATCATCACATATTTATTTTGATGGCCAAAACAGAAAAATGGCTGTAGAGGACATTGCACTCAAGAAAAAGAGGCAGTATACTTAATCTTCTTTTTCTTTCAGCTGCTTCCGTTAGGGGTCGCCACAGCGCATCATCAGTTTCCATTTCTTTCTGTCCTCTGCATCTTGCTCTGTCACACCAACCAACTGCATGTTGTCTCTCACCACATCCATATACCTTATCTTAGGCCTTCCTCTTTTCCTGTTGCCTGGCAGCTCCATCCTTAGCAACCTTTTCCCAATATACCCAGCAGCCCTCCTCAGCACGTCCAAACCAAAGTAATCTTGCCTCTCTGGCTTTGTCTCTAAACCGTCCAACCTGGACTGACCCTCTAATATACTTATTTCTAATCCTGTCCACCCTTGTCACACCCAGTGCAAATCTTAACATCTTTACCTCTGCCACATCCAGCTCTGAGTCCTGCCTTTTTGTCAATGCTACTATCTCCAACCCATATAACATAGCTGGTCTCACTACCCTCTTGTAGACCTTCTCTTTCACTCTTACTGGTACTCATCTGTCACAAATCACTGCTGACACTCTTGTCCACCCACTCCACCCTGCCTGTACTCTCTTCCACACTCACCATTACTCTGAACTGTTGATCCCAAGTATTTAAACTCATCCACCTTCACCAACTCTACTCCCTGCATCCTCACCATTCCTCTATCCTCTCTCTCATTCACACACATATATTCTGTCTTAGTCCTGCTGACCGTCATTCCTCTCCTCTCTAGAGTATATCTCCTCCTCTCCAGGCACTCCTCAACCTGTTCCCTACTCTCACTACAGATCACAATGTCATCTGCAAACATCATAGTCCACGGGGCCTCCTGTCTGATCTCATCTGTCAACCTGTCCATCACCACTGCAAATAAGAAAGGGCTCAGAGCTGATCCTTGATGTAATCCCACCTCCACAGTAAATGCATCCGTCACTCCCACCGCAGACCTCACCATTGACACACTACCCTCATACATATCCTGTACAACTCTTGCATACTTCTCTGCCACTCTCGACTTCCTCATACAAGCAGTATACTTAGTATTTCTCAAAATTCATCTGTCGAATTTAATATAATTTTGAATCTTCCTACACGCAATCATGTATAAAAATAATAACAATAAAATTCACTCTAGGGAAAAAAAGTCATAACATTTTTTTCACTATTAACAACAAAACAGCACCCATTGATTAAATAAAGTAGTGCAGTAGGGACACCTAGTGGCAAAACTGTAGATCACATTATTCCATATCTAAACTGTTAGAAACTCACTGAAAATTCAGTAGATGTCATTTAAAACTGGAGGAAATAAGATACCCAAGTAAATAATCTGCATTCTTCCTTTATGTAAACACAGTAAATTAATATTGGAACATGTTCTGCTGGAACATCTATTAATGTATATGAAAATATATGCTAAATTATGGTGCTTGTACTATGTACAGACAATTACCTGTTTCACATATTGTTTCATTAAGGAGATAATTTGCAAGAAACCTAAGCTGGAATGCTGTTTGACTACTGTTGAAGACCTTGTACAAACAATGAGCCTGGTAAATAACAAAGTCCATGTTGCATCTAATGGAATGCCTGATAGCAGAGATCATAGATGTATTTTTGCAAGTGAAAGTTTTAGTAAGTATTAGTTTCATACAATCATTACAATGTCCACAAGGGTATGGACGTCATATTTATATCAGTCTATCTTTGTCAGATTCAGAATCCCAAAGCTTGTAACAACCCAGGAATTCACCCAAATTATTCCTCTTCTGTAAATAAAGTGTCACTGTCCTAGTCAAAGCCTGTTGAAAAATGGATCAAGACACAGGATGGAACATGAATGCTGGATGAATTCCCTAACCCTGCATATGTTGTTTCCATATGTAGTAATCAAATCTGATTCATTGGAGGTTACTTGTTCATTAGTTCTAGCACTATACTGTGTTCTGTCATCCCTAGACACATCTGCAATAGGTTCCATAACAGAACAAGATATGACTCCTTTATCTACCCAGTAAACCAGAAATTCTTTAACGGCAGTGGAAAATTATCAGTTCAGGTCAGCATGAATTATAATACAATATGCAGCATCTGATAGCTGAGATCTAACCATTGTCTCATAACTGGTCTTATAAATCACCATCACCACCTTATCACCCCTGTGAGCTTTGATAACTATCATATCTGAGTTATTCCTGTAATGCCTTATGTTGGACAGTGAATAAATTATAGCCCAATCAGAGTTATTCCTTGCCTATAATAAGTTATCTTGGGCAGCGGATAAATTATAGTCAGAGAGTTACTCCTTAATGCCTCTACGAACTTACATTGAACAGCGGATAGATTGTATAGTTAGTTCATAAAATGATATCAAGAATATTCATCCAGCTCCTTTAGCACAACCATTTCAAAGGTCTTCACAATAGAGTGATATGTGTCTGTTTCTAAAGAAAGAAGGTAAATATAGACATTTACCTTGTACTTTGCTGCATGTTTCAGTGATATCACTGAAACAGTGACCTGTAAACAAAATGGGCTGAACACAGATATGTTTGGGTGTAAACTTTTCAAGAATTGCAGAGAAGAAAAAAAAGAGATGAACAATCACATATAAAAGAGGGCATCAAATGTGAACTCAAACAGAAAATGAAACATTAACTCTCATTTGGGGAACATACAGAAAGCAAATATTATAGAAACAAAAATAATGAAATCATGTTTTAAATAAAGGCTAAATATTCCAAAAAAGTTGTTTTTGAGTTTTCAATTTTCTGCCACTGTCGCTGTCAGTAATTTAACTATGTTCCTATTTTTTTCGTCCACCCATTAATTTGGCTCATCATTTAGGGAAACTTGCTTTTACACATTGTAGTAATCTAACTCACATAGTAAAACTGTCATTTAGGAATGATAGATTGTGCATCATGCATTTTATTTTATACAGTAAGCAGATAGGTTCATAGGATCATAAGTCAGTACCAGGCTGATTATTCTTTTTAAGTCTAGCCATGCATCCCAAATCTCTGACAAGTTCTGGTATACTTGATAAGTGTAATGTCCAATTAAGTATAGCAAAATACCCCACCACATCATTGCTAGCTATAGCTCCCCCACCATGAACCAAGAAAAGCACACTGATTATCTGGACTTACTGGAGTCAAGTGTCATACAACCAAACACCTTAGTCATAGGAGATTTTAACTATTATTGCATTAACTGAGTGACATACATGAGCATAAACATGCTTGCCCAGAGGTTCCTGCAGTTTGTCAACAGAAATGCTACTGAGTCTATAGACAGCACCCCCAAAAGGGTCTCAAATGTTCTAGACATAGTACTCACCAACATGGGGGGGGGGGTCACTGTACCCCCCTTGTATGATACCCTCCCTGGTAAGGTCAGACCATAAATCAGTCTCGTTCAATGTAACTATTGGACCTAACACCCCCAAAGGAACAAAAATCTAAACAATTTTTCCAAAGCAAACTACAGCCTACTAAGCAATGGTATAACATTTTTTATACCCTCTCAATCACAGACAACAATGGCTATGCAGAGGTGTACACAAATGCTCTGTATAAACATTTCAGCAACTTTATAGACTTGGCTGTACCTGGCCGGATCAAAGCCAGGTCCTCCCAAAAAAACAAGCCACCCTGGCGGACCTCAATTATAAACAGGTTGTATAATGGTTGGAAGAAAGTGATAACAAAGAACAAGTGGGAACTGACTCAGCAGAGGAAGAATTCCCTCCACAGCTTGAAAAAGAAAATCAGAAATCTTGTCAAGTTCTCAGCAGCTAATTACAAAGCTAAAATATCATCCCTAACTAAAGATAATCATAAGACATTCTTTAACCACATCCAAAATCTAAAAGGGAATGCCCATCTATGTGCCAAACTGGTATGGATGGTATCACTCATATTATACTGGAGGAAATTGACAACCTGCAAGCAGACAGATTTCATTCAAACTTCACCCCCCCTCCATCCCCAGCAGCCATATCCCAGAGCATACACACCAGTCCTCTGCCTAGCATCTATATAAATCAGGTAATATACAGTGGATATAAAAAGTTTACACACCCCTATTAAAATGCCAGTTTTTTTGTGATATAAAAAATGAGACCACAATAAATCATTTCAAAACTTTTTCCACCTTTAATGTGACCTATAACCTGTACAATTCAATTGAAAAACAAACAAATCTGTTAGGGGAAAATATAAAACATAAAAAAGTACAATAAGCTGGTTGCATACGTGTGCATACCCTTAAAACTAATACTTTGTTGAAGCACCTTTTGATTTAATTACAGCATTCAGTCTTCTTAGGTACACACCTGCCATCAATTAAAGAGACTGATTTACTCTTAATAAAGTTCAGCTGTCCTAGTAGGATTTTTCTGACATTTACACAGTTGCTTGCTACAGCAAAAGCCATGATTCACAGAGAGGTTACAAAGCATCAAAGGGATCTCGTTGAAAGGTATCAGTCGGGAGAAGGGTACAAAAAAAAATTCCACAGCATTGGGTATACCATGGAACACAGTGAAGACAGTCATGAAAAAGTGGAAAAAATATGGGGCAACAGTGACATTGTAAAGAACTGGATGTCCCTCCAAAACTGATGAAAAGACAAGATGAAAACTGGTCAGGGGGGCTGCCAAGAGACCTATAGCAACACTGAAGGAGCTGCAGGAATTTCTGGCAAGTACTGGTTGTGTACTACATGTGACAACAATCTACTGTATTCTTCATATGTCTAGGTTATGGGGTAGGGTTGCAAGACAAATCCTTTTCTTACACAGAAAAAGATCCAAGCCTGGCTAAAATTTGCAAAACAATATATCAAGTCCCCAAAAAGCTTGTGGGAAAATGTGTTATGGTCTGATGAGACAAGGTTGAACTTTCTGGTCACAATTCCAAAAGGTACGTTTGGCACAAAAACACTTCACATCACTAAAAGAGCACCATCCCCACAGTGAAGCATGGTGGTGGCAGTATCATGCTTTTGGGTTGCTTTTCTTCAACGGCAAATGGGGCTTTAGTCAAGGGGATGGAATTATAAACAGTTCCAAATACCAGTCACTTTTGGCCCAAAGCCTTCAGGCATCTGCTAGAAAGTTGAAGATGAAGAGGAATTTCACCTTTCAACACAACAATGACCCCAAGCATACATCCAAATCAACAAAAGAATGGCTTCACCAGAAGAAAATTAAAGTTTTGGAATGGCTCAGCCAGAGCCCAGACCTAAATCCAATAGAAACTCTGTGGGGTGAGCTGAAGAGGGCTGTGCACAAGAGATGCCCTCGCAATCTGACAGATTTGGGGAACTTTTGCAAGGAAGAGTGGGCAAATATTAGCAAGTCATCATGTGCCATGTGGATAGACTCCTACCCAAGAAGACAGAATGCTGTAATTAACAATGCTGTAATTAAATCAAAAGGTGCTTCAACAAAGTATTAGTTTAAGGGTGTGCACACTTATGCAACCAGCTTATTGTACTTTTTTATTTTTTATATTTTTCTCCCAACAGATTTGTTTGTTTTTCAGTTGAATTGTAGAGGTTATAGTTTTTATATCACAAAAACCTGGCATTTTAACAGGGGTGTGTAAACATTTTATATCCACTGTATGTCTCTCCAAGGCCAAAAACACGGCCTCAATGGGACCAGATAACATCCCAGGTTGCTTATTAAGCAATGTAAAACAGAACGTAGTGGATCCACTTGACATTATCTTTAACCATAGCCTGAAAACTGGCTTTGTTCCAGCAGAGTGGAAACAGCAACAGTAATTGCCTTGGATAAAGGGGAGCCATCAACTGATACTGTGAACTACTCATAAGTCTAACTAGCCTCATCTGAAAGACCATGGAAGGAATCATCATGAACCTTATCAACAAGGCATAGGTGACCTTCAAACTCTAGACACAAAAGAGTTTGGCTTTGTTAAGGATAGATGAACCTAGTAGACTTCTTCAAGAAAGTCACCAAACCCCTGGATGAAGAGAAGACAGTGCATACTGTCTACCTTGACCTAGCCAAGGCTTTTGACACAATCTTCCACTCAGGCATTATTGAGAAAATCTCCCAGCTGGGAATTAACCTAACCCTTACATCAGTAGATGGGTAACCAATTGGCTTTCGACAGAACACTTGCTGTCATAGTAGACCAATGACCAGTGGCATACCTCAGGGATCTGTGCTGGGCCCTTTACTGTTTGGAATCTATTTTTCAGAAGTCTAAGCTAAAATAGATAGCCTTTGGCTTACCAAGTTTGCTGATGATTGCAATTTGAGAGCAATCATTGAGTGCCCTAATGAGGTTAACATATTACAGAAGGGGCTAACACAGACAAATTATTGGTGCCAAACCTACGGACCAAAACTACAAAAAGTGCATTATTATCCCCTTTGGCAAAGTGGAATTCCCTTCTAATTACAATATGGCAGCACCCCCTTTCCCCCCAAGTTCAAACCCAGTGGTGTGAGATTTGGGAACAAGGTTGAGAGCAATCTGAACTTCGACCATCAATTTTCCATTGATGAGGAAAGCCTTCTATGTTGCGCATCTCATAAGTAAGAGTATCACATCCAGATCTAAGGATGTTATAACTACACTGTACTCAACCCTCATCAGACCTTTAATAGAGTACAATGCTCCCTTTTGCATGCACCTCAACAGACACCTGCAGATGTTTCTCATCATGAAAATACAAGGCTTCTAAACCATGATGTATATGGATAGACTGAAAGCCCTGTCTCTGTACTCTGTATGTTACAGGTTGCTGAGAGGCGACTTGTGCCTAGCTTACAGGGTAGTATCTGTCCCTGCTCTAATGGGAATGCTGCACATCTGCAAGTCAAATGGTACAAGACTCACTCACTAGGGATTTTAATCTAACCTGTGACATAAACAGAATATGCTGGAGAGACAGCTGTATCTCCAAGAGATTGCCACTCCTCTTGAATAAACTTCCAGTTCACATGAAAGAGGACTTCTCTCTGACCCTATTCAAATGTAACTTAGAGAAATGGATAGGTAACTTCAAATTCATCCTGGGGGTGATGCCCATGTCCCTCATGGACAGAGTTAGTCAGTGCTGATCATAGACTTACTCTGTGAATGTCAGCCATCTAACCAATTAGGTAAACTCAGGATTAACATGATTAGGCTTATAAGGGCTCTAGGGCCATTGGCCTAGCAATGTCCTATGAACCTATATAAGCAGGCCCTGGGAGATGAATCATCTACAGGCTGCCTGTGTCCATTAAGAGACATAGGTGCCAAACCATGGATGAGTTTCCTGTGCCTCATCCAATTGTACAAGTTACACTTGAATTGAGATAGGGAAGAACTCTGCTTCACATGGATGGGGAGCCTGTTCTAGAGAAGGGTAGTCTCTGAGATACATGCCTGTCTCTCCAGCATGTCCTATTTTTATCACAAGCAAAGTTTAAGTGTTTAGAATGGGTAATTCTGGTGCTGTTTGTTTTGCAAATATACAGGAGGTATATAGGTGTTCATGAGTGGATCTGACAGTGCCTTGTAAGCCAGGGATAGATCACTTCTCAACAACCTATAGAAGACAGAATACAAGGATAGGGCCCTAAGGAGGCCTGCATAGACATGTTAATTACACCCTGTATTCTTTTAGTGAGGAACTTCTGTGGACATTCCACTTGTTGGATGTGCCTGATTAGGTGCATACCAAAGGGAGAATTGTACTCAGTGATAGGTCTGATGAATGACAACCAAGACGAACGGTGTGTAAACAACTGAAAAACAAAAACATTCCGTTCATCTTAGTGGTTGAACACGCCATTCATTTTGGTAGTTGATCTTGGTTGCTTATACTCCATTCATCTTGGTTGTTGACACAGTATTTTTGCTTTCAGGTCTGATGAATGCTGAAAACAGTGGAACAACAATGTCCTTGAACCTAGATGCCATACCTTTGTTTATAAGTTGCACAAAATATAATGATTTCCTCATTACTGTAGACAAGTGATGGCCAAAGGCTAGATTACTGTCTATGTGTGTCCCCAGGTCCCTCACTACTGGGATGAATCTTAGAAGTGTGTTGTCAATATGATAGTTAAAAGATGCTAGTAGTCATCCCTTCCTGGACAACATTAGTGTTGGTGGGGGATTCTATGATTGCTCCTAATTTGCCATCATCTGCAGATGTGGTCAGCCAGAAGCCCTTGATACTGGCTTTGACTTCAGGGAAGTAATGTAAGAAAAGAGCAGTCCCAGGATGGATCCCTTTGGGACTCTCCTAGTGGCTGGCCTCGTTGTATAGGTGGAATCCCCATTTCTAACTTCCTGAGTCTTGTCTGTGAGCAAGCTGGCTACCCAGTGGATGACATACAGGTTTTTATCTAACCTCTTGAATTTGTCAACAATGCCTGAGTGGGATATTGTATCAAATGCCTTGGCCAAGCGAAGGTAGGCATTGTGCACCATTTTTCCCTCATGCATTGCATTGCTCTGGTGACCTTCTAATGTCCACCCGGGTGAGTAAGTATTGCCTGCCCTTGACAATACCAAATTGGGTCAGTTCCAGTGGCTGAAGGTTTCCTGTGAGGTTTCTAATGGTAATGAAAGGTATAACAAAATAATGTCTAGTAACCAAATAACAAGATGAGTGAGAAAATCAGTGAAAGCAGAGTATAGCACAAGACATTTTTTGGAAACTATCCCTACTAAATCATTTCATCATGGCATGTGTAAGTTCTGATTATGATTTTTCTTGAACTTGTTCAGCTGAGACCAAAGTCTGCTGAACAACTTTGTGGTAGATATTTTTGGAAATTGGCAAGTATTTTCATATCTCTAGCTATTTTATAAGCTGATTTTTCAATTCAAAATGAGGAATTAAAAATAATAAATGAATGATTGAATGAGTGTATGTTTGTGTAAGGCCTGGATGTCAAGTTAGACTCTTGTGCATTAAACAGCAGCAGCTAATAGTAATTATCACTGGGGAGAATTCAGTAAAGCTTACATTGATTGATTTTCCATGTAGGCATAGTGGCATGGAACTTACTTGAAAGTAAGCAGCTGTGTGATCCAGTAAACAGAGCAGAGGGGTGTGGCATGCTAATAACCTCATAAGCAGGTGAATTGCATGCAAATGAAGGTGCTGGAGCAATCCAGCAAACAGATAGGCAGTCTTGCAGACCCCGTGTTGGTGTCCGAAGTGTACACAGAAAATTTCCGTGTACTAGAAAGTAAAAATGGAACAGGGACAGTAAAAGCCCATTTAGAAGGTCAGAAATTGCATAGTAGGCATAGATATGTGCAAAGCTATACCCTGTGTGTCCAAAATATCATGCAAAATAATGTAATAATTAAATTATTTAAAATATCCATATTATGTTTGTGTGGCGCACAGCAGCGCTCAGACATGCCGTTATGCAAAAAATATTAAAAAGTATAAAAATTAAAAATAAAATAAATAAGAAATATGTGAGAATAATGCATTATAGGGCCCTTCATGGAGTATGTACAATGGTAGATTTCAGTGGTTGCTGAGGAGGCAGGCCCTGGAATAGTGAAGTATCCAGGTTGGTGCACAAATCTGTATGTAAATGAGATGGCCTTACTGAATAGCAAAAAAGGGGTACTGTGTCTGCTGATAAAATCTGTGTAGCAGCAGAACCATGTTGGTGTCCACAGAAGAGATAGCTGACATCAAAAGGAGGTGTGCCACTATATATTTAAGCTGATTGGAGCTCAGTGATGCCTCTTTGTGAGGCATGCTGCTCAGCTAAGCAGCGGTGTGTGTCCAGTGCTGCTAAGCTTTGATTAGCTGTGGGGAGCATGTTTTAGCTAGTTTGAGCTATGCTAAGCATGCCTGTGCATGGGGGTGTGTCCAGACTGCTGAGCAGTATTTATACTAGTGCCACGGGCTAGCACGCCACCCTGCAGTGCTTAGCAGGGAAGGCAGTTTAAAAAATAAAAAAGGAAAATGCCTGGGAAAGCCGATCGTATATAAAATACTGGTAACCCCTGTTCCACTTACACTGGGCCATTCGAACCCCTCATTGATGTTTCTCACAAGTGGAATGCATCATAGGTATCCAACCACACAGGCTGCATCTGTAGCAGAGCACTATAAAGTATGTATACACCCTACAATCTGATTCCCCCCATACTGTGCACTAGTGGAGTACAAACTTGGGAAATTTAACAGACAGAATGCTAAGGGCTGCTGTGCTATGCTACATCTTTATGTGTTAGAGGCTGAGGTCAGTGCTGTTGCTGCTACTGACAATAGGCTTAGACTGAGAGGGAGACGAGTGTTCAGGCCCAGGATAACCTTCCAGGAGCTACATGAGCTGGAGATTGTAGAGTGCTACAGGGTGGACAGGGACATACTACAAGAACTCACTGAGCTCTGCCACCCTTAACTCAGACCCAGAGCCAACAGATGGGAACCCATACCAGTGGAAACAAAGGTATGTGTAGCTCTTAGAATACTATCTACATGTACTTTTCTAAGAACAACTGGGGACATGATGGGGGTCTCATAGGCATCTACATCCAGGGTACTCCACCAGTTCCTGTCTGCCATGCAAACACATGCCAGTGAGCAAATATTTTTTACCCTGCTTCCCTGAGGAGAGGGTCAGCAGTATGCATCTCTTCTACCATGTAGCACAGTACCCTGGGGTACTGGGTGCCATAGACTGTATTCGTGTACATATAAAAGCACCACCCAGTGAGGAGGGTAGGGTCTACGTCAGCTGCAAGGGGTATCACTCCATCAACTGCCAGGTCGTGTGCAATGCCCAGGGCATCATCATGAATGTGTGTGCTGACAGCCCTGGCAGTTATCAAGACTACCATATCTGGCAAGCATCACAGCTGTACCAGATATTTGCTGGGGAGAACATCCCATATGGCCATCTACTAGGGGATGCTAGCTACGCACTGGAACCTTGGATGATGACACCCATCAGAAATAGACACACACACCTACCAAAGAATGCCATAATGAAGCACAGGCACAAACTAGAAATATCATAGAGCATGTGTTTGGGCTGCTCAAGTCACAGTTCCTGTGCCTCAGTATATCTGGTGGAGCCCTGCAGTACTCTCCAGCCACATGTGCACAGATGTTCACAGTATGTGCCATGCTACACAATATGATCCTGCAGAAACAGCTGCAGCAGGATCATCACAGGGAAGGGACACACAGCCCTCCACCAGTGCCAAGGTCCCCACAGCCACATCCACAGGGGGGACCCCCTGAGGCTGTTACTGTAGGCAGAAATAGGCATGCCCAGTATGCCCTGGCCTTGGCAAAGAGGCAATGCATAGCACGTGCACTGACAACCTAGCCACACCACACAACCTGTACCTTACCATGTATTGGCTGTATACTGCGTGCATCAGACAGAGTCACCCTGAAAAAACAGATATCTCAACTGCTGCATGTACAAGGTAAGTCACTCTCCTTTACAACAAATGTATGGGGTACTAGACTATGGTAGCATATGTATGGACCTGTTGCATTTATGCAAGGGAACAGAGTGGATAGCTGGGCTACTTGCAGAGAACAAACAGCTGTGTGGAACAACAGGTACCCTGTCCAATAGTGACTGCCCCATAATATGCAGTAGGCCACAAGGCAACAAAATCCATGGCAGTATGTAAGGAAATTGTCAAAGAGCACGGTCATAGGACAGATGCATAACTCAAGTCTACAGTCCTCTACCCCCAACACATCAGTGTTCACATACAACTGCATTAACAGAGTATGTTTGCAAGGATATATCAGCAGACCACACAGTCCCAGAGCTGTCCCAAACAATCTGGCTACATGTCCTATTTCCTACAATATACAAGGGTGAATGTGTATATGACTGTCTGCTATTGACAGTGTGAGAAATTAAAACTCACTTTCTGCTGGTTGTTGTGGCTCAGTGGGCTGTGTACATTAGTATGGTTGATGGTGTTCATGGTTCAAAGCTGGCTTCACCTACAACTTTTGCATGTGAGGTGCTCCTATGGTACAAGTCCCACACACCATGAATATGTCACAATCTGTTACTGTAAGAAAGCTGGACAAAGCCAGAGACAATAGAGCGACAGAGGGCCAAACCCACAGACATTATACATACTCTGAGTAACTAAGAAGGTGGCTAGTATAACAGCAGGTTGCACCAAGTCAGAGTAGCAACAGCATACAAAGGCCATCACTTAACTGTGTCAGCATGGACAACAATTCAGTGGGTTCCATGCAGTAGTATATTACTGAAAAAACTCAACCATATGAGGAGCAGAGAAGACATATGGGGCGGAATGCTGGACATTCTGCAAAACATGTACAGTCAGAGGCGTGAAGACTGTCACCCTGTTTGGCATGTGTTACATCATGTACCCCAGTCACAGCATACCTACAACTGCTTAGAGCAGAAAATCTGGGCAAACCCATGAACAGTATTGGGACAAAAGCTCAAATATAAGGAGAAGGTTTAACTAGTGGCCAGAGAAATGTAGAAATTTCAGAGAATAACAGGTCATGCAGTAGCATGGGTTCCCAGGTATGTATGGAGTCAGTAACTCAAATGTCTGTCATCATTTCCTAATGTCAATCTATAATAATTTGCCAGTGATGTACCAGATAATCAAGATGCTATGTAAAACGTACCATAGATATGATGCAAAACTATGTGCAGTCTATCACAATCTGTACAGTCAATAGGTATCACTCATATATCATGTTCAGCCCACAGCCAGGGAATCCCTTGGACAAAATATCAGGGAGGTACTGGACTGTTGAATCAGGTGCACCAGCCAATTGGCTGCACCACACAAAATGTCAGACTGGAGTACAGGAAGGTCTGGCCTGGACTCTCCCTGTAAGTACTGACAATCACACTGGGCATGCTTCTATACTTAGCTACCTTGAGCCCATGTCTGATGCCTCATCTGCCTAAAGAACCGATATATGAAAATATGTCTGTGCATACAGACAGCTGTGTATACGCATCTGTCTCTCCCTATGCCCCTCACACATAATCACCCACCTATTATTATGTGGCATATATATATATATATATATATATATATATATATATAGATAGATATATATATATATGGGTCTACATAAGATCGACAGACCGTTTGATTGACATTCATTTGGTTGACAGCTCATTTGGTTGACAACCAGTATTCGAGGCAAAAACCTGGGATTTGCCCCCCTCCCCAATGTTGTGTGACCCTGGAGTTGATATATATATATAGTTAGGGGGTGTGGGGGGCACAGCACAATGTGTAGTTTTTGTTGTATTTTCATGTTTTAAACCGAAATAGGTGGGGGGCTTCACACCACCACACCCCCCCTAAATATATATATATATATATATATATATATATATATATATATATATATATCAACACCAGGGTCACACAACATTGGGTAGGGGGGCAAATCTCTGTTAAGTGCCTGGTTGTTGACCAAATGAGATGTCGACCAAATGAATGTCGATCAAATGGTCTGTCGATCTTATGAAGTAGACCCATATATATATATATATATATATATATATATATATATATATATATATATATATATGCATACACACGCACACACACACACACACACACACACACACACACACACACACACTGACACATATATTTATAGAGCTACATAAATGTGTAGAGTGATGCAGGCCCTCCATGCATAGCTATATAACACTGTTATTTAACGCACACACAGCTACACCTAAGTTGACATCCCTTTCATATATATATATATATATATATATATATATATATATTAGATATAATATATATATTTATATATATATATATATATATATATATATATATATATATATATATATATATATATATGTATGTATATATATATATATATATATATATATATATATATATATGCACGAATGTCCACACCTACACACAGAATGCTTTGGTTTTCTGCACCTACACACATAACAGTTGTCTGATGGTAAAAGACCAAGGCCGCATAATGACATAATCCACCCAACCACAGAACCCTGTGCCTGTGGAATGTCTCCCTGGAGACAGACAATTGTGAGCAGGTGGTGTAATGTGCAATGGCTTCAATGCAGAACTTGGACAGGCCATATTGTCACTGGCCAATTGTCCTCCTAGCAAAGTGCAACTGACCAGAAATGGCAATACTGGTAACTGTACACACATAGTGGTGGTAGTAACAGGTACGCCACTGCTAGGACACTAGATGCAATAAAAGCATAAAGCAGGTTCACTCTGCAGGCCACACAGGCTGCCTGCAGCCACATGTACACCACATGCAACCAGTGGCATGTGCAATTTATACTGCGAGTTGTAGTGTGTAATAGTAGATAGGTAGGGGGTTGAATTTCACAGCAGCCACTTTGTGTGTGTGTGTGTGTGTGTGTGTGTGTGTGTGTGTGTGTGTGTGTGTGTGTGTGTGTGTGTGTGTGTGTGTGTGTGTGTGTGTGTAGATATTTCTCTTACAATGGTACATATATGCCCATCTGGCCTATCTCTATGCAATGGCCAATCATTTTATGGGCCTGTGACTAACATCCTCCCCAACACTGGCCTCCCAGTCAACACCTGATGATGTCATCTACCTTAACAGCAGTGCCTGACAATGTCATAACAGATAAGCTCTGTGGCGCATGCGATAACTACATAGTGTTGTAGTGTATACTAATAGACAGGTAGGGGTTCAAATTTCCCCAACAGCAATGGTTTGTGTGTGGGTATAAATATATCACCTCAGCAGTGTGCATATCTCTGTGCAATGATTATACACTTTAAGGCCCTGTGACTACCTGCCAGCCTCCCAATCAGCCTCCTTTACAAGGCCTGCTGATGTCATCCACCTTAACAGCAGTGGCTGACAATGTCAAAACAGATAAGCTCTGTGGCATATATGATAACTACACAGTGGTGTAATGTATACTAATAGATAGGTAGGGGTTCTAATATCACTAAGGGTAACTCTGTGTATGTGAGTGAAAAAATATAATCCCATGCAGCAGTACACATATGGATATATGGGTGTGCAATTGTCATGCATTTTACTGGCCTGTCACTAGCTGCTGGCCCTAAATAGCCCACATCTACTGAGACATACATGCTATCCACCACCACATACATTTGTATGTAGGGAACACCCAGGTAACATGTATCAAGGGTTGCAGGCCTTGTCACATGCTATGCATGCAACATTACACTGACTGCCTCATTGTCCCTGGCACACTGTTGTACACATATGTACCAAGGTAACCATACACATATACAGCTGTACTTTGCTGATGTCATAGTTCTGCTGTGCTGCCATGCTGTTCTGTGCCACTTTATTGCCACCAAGTCTCTAAAGCATAGCCACTCAGACCCATGGAACAGAAACATACACAGTTCTGTGAGATGCCTGTCATTCTGTAACACTACTGCCAATCTTTCATCATGCAACAAAGGTACACAAACTTTGATATGTACTCATGACACATGCCAGCATACAGCATCTGTCATGGCATAACACTACCGCACTACAAAACTACATGTAATGTAATATAGTCACCCTGTGCATCAGACACATAGTTGCATGTCTCTGCATTGATGGTATGGATGGCAGGGATGAGTCACAGGCATCATCACATGCACAGGGTGTGGTGTGGAGAGCCAAAGGTCTAGACTGTGCCAAACAGTTGACAGCATGTGTGTGAGTCAGGAAGGGGTGCTGCTTATCTGGGTCATGTGGAGGTGCCGTGTTTGACTGTTGGTGACCTGCATGTGACAGTGATGTTTGAGTGTGTGCATATACACAGTCAAGCCATGTGCTAACCCTACACATGTGTAGGTTGAACAGCTGTGGATTGTACATTACAGAGTAGACAGTTCACAGTCTCTGGCCACAAAGACAGGAAATGGCTCTGCCAGGAGTAGCACTGGCACCACCATGCCCAGGGAGGGTTTATATTAGCTGAGCAAAAGTCCATTTACGTGAATACGTAAACATCGACACATATTGCATGAAATGGACTTATAGCGAAAGTACAAAACCACTATTTCAGAAATGTCGAATTACCATGTTTGGCCCATCTGTGGAATAGCTGTATAAGGTAAGTGTTGGATAGTTACGGACTTTAGGGTTAGGGTGCGGGTTAAGCTAAGTGCACAGATAGGTTATGCATGTTAGATTTAGTGTAGGATTAGAAGTAGGGTTTTGTTAAATGTATGTATGTGGATTATTTATTTTGTTTGTGTATATCTATGTAGGGGAAGTGTGCGGTAGTTACAGACCTTAGAGTTAGGGAGGGGTTAAGGATAGTGCATAGATAGTTGTTTAAGTGGGGCTTAGTGTAGGGTTAGCAGTAGGGTGTTTGTGCTTTACTTTAAGGTTAGAAGTAGGGTTTGGCTAGTGTATGTATATATGTGCTTTATTTATTTTGTTTGGGTAGGTAGTATGTAGCGGGTGGTGGGATTGGCTGAGTATGACAGTTTGACATTTAAAATTTCGTGGTTTAGTGCTTTCTGGATATCTGTAGTTCGCGCAGTAGGTGTTGGGGTTTTAGTATTCGCTTAATAGTATTTTCGCTCTCGTTATATAGACACACCCAGGGTCAGATGCAGTGCTAGTTGCTAATGGTTACTGGTGTCTGCTGGACCAGTGTTCCACACAGAACCACCCAGGACCACATGCCCATGGTCTGACAGATCATGGTGTGGACAGCACATACCCTTCTGTAGTGCTGGAGGTACTACCACTATGGGATCATGCATGTGCATGGCCATGTGGACTCTCAGCAGATGGTGTTGCTGACCTACATCCATGTGACTGATGCTGTACTCCCACCAGATGTTCCAGCACAGACAACCCGTGGTCAGGGACTGACAATGTCTCACCCCAACATCTGTCCACTACATCAATGAAATGATCTGTGGTGTCACCAATGTGGAGGGAGTCACGGATGTCAGACTGTGCTGCATCCATGATTCTGAACATCCATCTGGTGTTGATTTCAGAACATGCCTGTGCCTCCATGACAGACTGAAACATGCGTCAAGTGACCCGTGATGTGACACCTGTGACAGGTGGTGGATGGGCAGCAGTCTTCCTTACAGCATCCCTGTCAATCTGTGTGTGTGGGACCTTGCCAGCTGTCTGGCTATGGCTAGTGTCTACACTCACTGATGCCATAGTTGCCACACTCTCCTGTTCAATGTCATCACAGTGACTGTCCAATACCTGTGGCTGCTGTGGACTCGGAATGTGTGGGCATACTGACTGTGTGCAAGGACACAGGGGGAGGAAGTGGGATGTCAACCCAGCAATTCCACATGCACCTCACTATGGCCACTATCATCATCAGAGTCTGATGAGACACTGACATCAGGTTGTAATGGGAATAAAATCCAACTCCCATGTTCACCTGTGAGAAGGAAGACAAAATAAGTGCATTACTACCTGTACTATTATGTATGGTAATCCACACACATACACCTACAGGTGAGGAGACTGCATTACACATACTACATCTTATTTCTGATCCCATGCACAACACACAAGCAAACTACAACATGCACAAATAAGACCGGCCATTTATAATATGCACTCCAGCTACGTCCAGTTAATGTTGACAGTAATATACACCTGTGTGATAAGTAATATGTCAGTGTATGTGACAGATCTACACCTAAAACACAGTGCACCCATCTTGAGCATACTGTGCCTCAGGTATGTACCATCTCCATATTATGTGTGAACAGGCATCTGTGAGTGATTGCTTCCTGTATAGCAGAATGCATAGACCATCTCAAAAAGAAGTGCAAATGTGTTACCCATTCAATGCACATCAGTTAACCCCTCCAAAAATTGAACATACAAGTATTGTACTCTGGCTAAGCATAACAGTTGTGCCTAGGGCAAAATGCCAACCATTAACATTCTTAGGGTATATATGATCCATACAACAAAAGTAGCACACTTACCACGTACAGAGCCTTGGACTCTAGCTACACATTACATACCTATGGAAATGAGAGGGAGACATATTGTCATGAATAGCAAATGTGGCATTGTTACAGGGTAATATGTGCATATATTAACATGTATGGTAGCTAATGTGATACTGCCTACATTGCTGACATTCTGAGTATGCGTGCACAAGCATGCGTTAAAACCAACCCCCCCCCCAGTGCAACTAGACCTGTCACACATGTACTGGTATGCAGAGGCTGCCACAATGACTGATACAGTATTACAATGATGAACACAGGAAGCTTTCCTGGACGCTCCTCTGCTATAGATGCTGTGGCAACCACCTGTACAATGTACGGGGTGATGGATACCTGGGAGCTGGTGGTTGATTCTAGGTTTGCCAGGAATTCTTTTGTGGCTGAGACTGGTTGTTCTGCTGCAGGCCCTCCATTGGTGGCAGCATGGTCCCTGGCCATAGCAGCAGCCCTTTGCTATGCAGCATTGACCATATCTGTGGCCCGGTGTCGGACCTGCTCATAAATTCTGTCCTGTAGCCTTACATGGTTGACTGCTGTGACAAAGTCAGCCCACAGTGCTGCATGTTGGTCACAATTGTGGCGAGTCCTGGACAGCAGAATGTTGTGATGCAATCTGAGGCCATCCAGGATGACATTATTTTCAGCCGCTGAATATAGCAAGTGCCTCTTCAATACATCCTTTCTGAAAGACAACAAGAGGGGAACACATCACAGGACCAGATACATTGATGTCCACTATGTACTGACTCTGCACATCAAAATTGCCCTGCACTATCCACTGCCACTTCCCATGCCATACCCCACAGTCTATCAACACACTATGTATGTCGCTATCACCAACATAGTGGCAATACCGATTGTGTCCCTATGTGCTGTGACAGAGTGCGCTGTATGTCTCCACTTCCATCAATGCTGTCTACTGTGGAGTGTCCCCTGAGGGCAAAGTCCCACTACTACCTCATATGGCCACTGCCAGACACATATGTGTGTGTTATTACAAGAATATGGGGACACTCTAGCAACATCACTGTGCCACAATGACAGACAGGAATGCAAACCTGCTGTTGTCTATCCTTCCTGTAGGTGTCATACTTCTCCAGTACACAGATGTTTGCCAAATGTGTACATGTGCCTGATATATGTGGTCCTTTTGGCACAAACCTGTGGATGTCTGTCAAGCGGTTGGCCAATAATTGATGGTTGTTCTCAGAATATGGAGAATCTGGTTTCCACATGCCAGAACCCACAGAAAAGAGTTATGCTACAGTAATATCTGTTACTCTATTCATACACTTACTTTGTATGACCAATATGTAAACTCTGTTGCTGAGGTCTGGCCTGTGCCCCCCAGTAATACTGGCTATGACCTGACTTCCTGCTGTACGGGGGTTGCCAGGTATATTAGCCATAGCTCTCAAGCAATGACATATGAATGTCGACTAAACTGTGACCTAGCCAGAGTACATCAGGGACAGTCATGGACACCTTTATAATGTCTGAACTATTCCTGTGTGATATTCACAGACTGAAAGGTGCTGAATGACAGTACATCATGTGATATGACATCTGTGTCCACCCTTACTTACTGTCAATATGTCTAGCATATAATGTAGTACAATTTGTACAGGAGCCACCCATTGCAGGAGGGAATGAATGGGCCACAGCTGTGATGTAATTTACAGCAGGCACAGTTGAGAGGCATGCCTGTAATTATTGGACAGCAGAGTATCAACTACATGTCATTCCCAGAGATGTACTAGAGGTCTACTGTTTTAATCCCTACTCCCCATAACTGCATCCTCCCATCTGAGTGCCATTATATGGGGATTTGTATCACATACCTGGTAGAGTGACGTAATTCTTTTGTGAAAAAATCCTGAAGAACAATGCTTGGTAAATTGCAGTTTGTCTTGGTATAGCAAGTTACAGACCTGTTTCCCATAGGCGGTTGCTTGCCTTTTGTAGGTAATGCTCATTAACCGGTAATTGCCTGTGCACCAATCCATGGCTCAGACTTGCTAATTGCATCTAGAACAACTGGGTTGCACTTTTATTACCCAATGACATGGCACAACAGTGCAATATTTAAGGCCTTCATGTAGGCCTTAGCCCCTTTTTTAGTCTGTGAGATGAACATTGATGAGGTGTGGAGTCTACAGCATCACACAGGGTAGGTACTAATACTGTCTCCTGTTGAGGTTTAAGAGGTATGTCTTCAGTTTTCCATGCTATGTTTGGCCATTGTCAAATGACTTTATGATTATCTGGCAGTTGTGTTAAACACTGCGGTTGAGGTCAGTAAGGGGGAAGAGACATGTGGGTGTCCGACATCATACCCAACAGAATTTGCATGCTGCTGCAGTAGCTGCTGGTCTATCAGCTCTGTATGTTTGTAGGGGCAGACTGTAACACATGCCCTGTTGCTTGACCTTTGCCCCACTCTTTTATGTATGTGTGTTGTGTGGATCCCTTGTTCTAGGGGGTTGTGAGGTATGGTAGATCTATAGCAAGTAGTGTAACATACAGCTGCATGTGTTGCATATGTTGCAACCTGCAGCTGCTGCTTTTTCCCTAGGACTCATAATGGGAAGTGTAAACACATTGGAGGACAACAAGCTGCATGTGTCACTGAGGGAGCAGTGTCAGCTCTTTTGTCACAGCACAGCCACGGTGAAGGTACCCATAACAGCCCAGTTGAGGCATGTGCTTAAGGTACATCTGTTATGTAACATTGCCAAGCAGACAGTAGTAGATGACATATAGCTATACTATACGAATATGTGCAGTGTGTCCCTACCTACAGGCCTTTGACTTGCTAACATGTGTAGCAGTTAATTCAGTAGTAGCAACCTGTTATGGTTAAAATTGCATGACTCAGTCATTATTTGCTGTATTCACAAGAATGTAATTGAAGTACAACACATTGGATTTGAACTCAGGACTGTGAGTGGCAAAATGTACTGCATGCACAGCATTGAACAGGCTGAGCTACTGAGTCACAGCTACCACAGGTGTATTTGCAAGATATATGTGCATGTATACAGTCTGCGACACAGGAATTGCATTAGCATGTGTTTTCTTATGAGTATGAGGTGTGACATTCAAATGTTTGTCATCATTTTCTAACCTCAATCTGTAATGACTTGCTAGTACTTTAGCAGACAGATATGTTTTTGTGAAACCATGCCAAAAACTAAGGGGCACAACTGTGGACATTCTGCAACTGTCTGTACAGTTGAGAGCTATACCTGCTATCCCAGGCCTCATGTACATCCATTAATATTTATTTGACTGTGTACTGGTGCAGTGTCTGCAACATATTCCCAAGCACACTTCCAGTTTCCCCATTATATGTACTTGCAGTGTGTCAGTGACAATCAGGATATGTTGGTGGAAACACCTGCTGTAATTCAGAGCTGAGTGGCCTACTGGGCTAAAGCACTGTGCTGTAGTTGACAGGGGCCTGTGTTCAAGATGTGACAGGAGTGATTATTTTGCAGATGTTCCTAACAATGTCAGAAACACATTAGATGGTTAAGGCACTTTTAAGCAGTTTTAAGTTGGTTTGCAAGGGTTTGAGTGGTACTCCACACCGCTTAGCTCCGCTTAAACCCACGCTAAAAATAAAAAAAGGAAAAAAAAAGGGTTGATAGGAAAGTTATAAAATGGGGGCAAGCAGTGGGAAAAACATACTGAAAGGCAGGCAGGAATGTGCAGGACAGGTATAGGAAAGGACCATAGCTTTCCATTTCTTCTACAGAAACAGCTGTGCAGGTTTTACAAAAATTTGGGATGTGGAGCTTCACACCCCAGGGTGAGGGCTGAGGGCAACATAAATGTGTTGATTAATTAATGTAATAATTACTTATGTCCAGTGGACATGTGTGTAAAATGCAGAGCTATCTATGGGGCAATATTTCTTTTTGTGGGACAGGTGCCCTCTTATTAAGGAGAGAGTGGAATGTTGGGGAAGGGATATAAGTACATGTGGGGAGGTAAGTTGGGTAGGAGAGGTTACAGTTGCAGACAGACAAGACAGCATACAGCGGTGGTGTGTGTCCCATGAGGTGGTAAACACCTTGGACGGGGAGGGTGTTATGGAATTAGAGGTCCACATTCCCCCAGATGGCAGCAGTGTGACTGAGCTCCCCACCCATGGGCAGTCAACACTGTGCCTTCAGTGCCCAGAAGGTGGCTGTGCTGAAGACTGGGTGCTGGGGTTGCCATACCCCTCCAGGCTGGGGAGTCTGCCCTCAATCCAGTGCAGGCATTGCTCATACCCATGATGAACTATCCAGTGCACCATCACCGGTAGCTGATGATGGGTGACAACACCCCCTCTCCCAGTGGGGGATGGGCCCCGTCTCCTGAGGCAGTTCCACCCATAGATGGTGCAGGGCCAATTTTAAAAGCTAAGCAACAGAAAGTAAAAAAGAAGTAGATTTAAAATAAGGCTATAATGTTTAGCCATTTCTACTTCTTCATATATATATATATATATATATATATATATATATATATATATATATATATGTATATTTTTTATGGATGACTATGCTTTTAAGATTAATTGTTGATTTTAATTGATGTTTGTTTGGTAGGCTGACTGTGTCATGTGATGTAATTAAACTGTATTTAAAAATGATGTTTTTATGAAGTTTGTATGTAAGACACTGAAGAAGGATATTTCTATCTGAAAGCTTTGTTTTTATTAAAGTTTGTGACGGTGGTGAGTTCTACATTTTTTCTTTGCTTTAAGCTGTTTTGTTTCATATTTCTCCACTTCACTACTATTACACCTTTTTTTGAGACCACCAGCTTGGTTCCCAGATGTACTGGGACCTGGTGCCATGGCCAGCTGAGTAAGGGTAGGTGGATCGCCAAGAACCGGCCTACCCAGTTGAGCTGTGATGTTGAGGTATTTCAATGTGTATAAGTTAATAATGAGCAAACCATTTAGTTAGTTATAACAGCATGCCAGAACATTGCAAATAACCCAGTAACATAACATTGCATAGTATATGGAACACAACAATAGGTAAGATAACAGTCAGTATAGTAACAGCATGCCAGTAAAAGTTACGGCATAAGGCCAACTACATAGGTAATTCAACAAGATATGTTAGTATGCAACCATTGTAATACATGACAATAATAAAACACAAGGCCCGACATAACATTTAGGGAACAACATATGTTAATAGTAAACCATAACCAATGTATAACAATAATAAATTATGGTGAAGATAAGGGCTGGGGGAGAGAGAAATACAGTCCATTAATACCAGTATAGGATATATAGTTTGCAACAGTACTGTACTATACTCTACAGGTCTGCCCTTCCTTTATGTATAACAGTGCCCTATAGCTGCTGTAGCATGTATATACCTCTCAAGCTATCCACATGGGACAGCATGAGACAAACAGTATACAGCCATACCAAGATTACACATTTTATTTAATGTATTAACTTTTATTAGTGTTGTATTTGTTGCCTTTATTTTATGACATCTTATCACATTCCTGATCAATGCCATTTACACTCTGTTACATATGAACACACAAATTATTAACCCATACTAAGGGCTACTGCACCCACTTACCTGTAATTCCTGTGAGGAGAACATCTGTTAACAATACATAACTGATTCAGTAATATTTACTAGTACCTGTCACTGGATTCCAACCCTGGTCTGTGTGTTACAAAATATACATCACACACAGCATTTAACAAACTGAAGTACTGAGCCGCTGCTGAAGCTTGATTGACTAATACTTACCTAGAGCTCACCTGGAAACAAAATATGACCTGGCGTTATTACTACAGTTTTATACAAGACTGCAGTGACACTTGAACACGCATGCATGAGATTCATGCATGACAGAGATACTAGGTAAACTGTACATTAATACATAGAATGCAGCCGTACACAATGAACTCTTAGTGGGTGGAAATATCTGTAATATGTAGAAAGCATGTTGGAGTATTGGGTTGGCAACCTGACCCATAAACAGTTGCAGATAGTATATTTTCAGTCTACGGCTATTACAGTTTCATACTTGCCTGCAGCACCATACCTCAGAGCAAGAATGCATATAGCTGAAATGCAATGGTTAACACAAGACAATCCTGATATACACAATCTACCTTGGGTGTTCCTGGTATTGCTGCAGATGTTAGTGCAGAACAAATATCATTATACATATATCTTGTAGTACAGTTGTAAATCTACAGTTAAACATAACAGTCTTCCTTAGCTAACCTTGAGTCACTTAGTGGTATTCTTTGTGTTTGTATTTCAGAGCAGATGTCATACTGAATTTCATGAACAACAGCCCTACTTACACACATATTGCACAACACAGCTTTATTAGGGGTGCCTTCATGCAGTTTTTGGTATATTTTCAAGTTTTTATTGCACAACAGTTTATATAATGCAGGGGTTGCAATGCAGCTGTAATTCTACAATTATTGCAGTAGAAATTTTATTTCATTAACGTTATTCGCTTTCATGCTTGAATATTTATTACACTATACTTGGCAGTAGTCAGTTATTGCAGTACAGGCCTATGTCCACATTCATTGCAATACACAAATCTGTACTGTATGTACCTACCTACTGACAGCGAATTAATTACTCTATCATGTGTATTTTACTATAGATTGCAAATTAATCTGTACTCACCACACTAAAGGCACAATCTGGCCAGGTGCCCTGCATGGGGCCCTAGGTTGCATGTTGTCTCCTCTGCACCTGTAGGAAGAGAAGCACGCAATTATAAGTACCGGTCTATCACACATTCAGATTAGGTATTGGTAAAACAATGCTAACAATACTTACAAACATGTGGAGCATTCCCATCCTGAGAATCCTGGACTCAGGTGTCCAGAAGTCCCCTCTTCTGATGCTTCAGATCATCATAATGGTGGCAGACCTGCTCACATGTGCAGGGGATACCTGTTGCATTGTGAGATCTCATGCCAGCTGGTCCCAGGCCTCCGACTTGTACTCCAATCCCTGGAACTGACCCAGCAGCAGCCAGTGTTCATGGTCTTTAATGAGGATTCCAACCATGACCCTGGACTCCAGAATGCCCACTGCTGCACCAGAGAGCGCGCACCCTCCCCAACAACTGCCATAGTTCCTGCACAGTTCAAACTCCAACATAATATGTTGTATTCCCACCTAGTGTGCTTAATATAGCCTGTTTTCCTGCCCTTAAGCATCATTAGGCCATGCTTCGCATCCCGTAAACCAGTTGAACTGAGCTGAGTATTGCTATAACTGCCACTGCTTAGCTGTGCGCAAACCAGCTAAGTGCAGTCAAGCAGTGGTAAAACAGAGATTGTTTTAGCAGTGCTTATCTTGGCTTAGCACAGCTTAGCAGAGCTCAGCTGAGAGCAGCACATTATGATTGAAAAATAATTGGCATAATTTATATTTAGGAAATAATTGCTTAATTTCCCTTCTCTGTATTCAAACCTCATACCTACTACCCATAAGGCCATGATTTTAACTACTTGGCTACATGGATATGAAGAATACTGCTATACTTTTACATATACCTCTCTGCCAAGTTTAAGCACCGGTAAGATCCGAGCCATGCAAACCTGCTCAGCTATGCTTAAATTTCACCATTGGATTTATAATTAAATGTATCCGGTTTCTATTATTAGTTGTCTGGCATGTGTTTGTTGCTGCATGGTGCACCGTGACGCACAAACATTAAAAAACAAATGAAATATATAGCCATATATTGCTTTACTGCAGGAAGTGTGTTACTCATCCCCGGACACAGTAACACACTTTCTACACTGATTCAGTAACCGTGTTACATGGTTCTCCCTCAGTAACGTGCCTACATTAATATGCATGGCTTGCTACTGAGGGGGAACCACGTTCACGGCCACGGTACCTTCCGTGTAGGCTGTATTTTATGTCTAATCAGATTTTATTAAATCTGGGGGACTGTCTTTTTAATAAACATTTAGGATACTCTTATTTGCACAATGTAATCCCTTGCCCAAGAGCCATGATATTGTATACTTTACAGTACAATAAATTATTTACTCTGAATGAGGTACATGTCAACACATTTTTGCTTACTTTTTGATTTTTAGGTGAAGGGCCTATATTCTTTACTTTGTCAGTGATACAACTACACTGCTTTTTATCATCCATTCAACAATGCTGAAAATCAAGTCCAGTTAATGTATCAGATAGACAGATTAGATCAAAACAATTTTTAACAGCTGCATAGATCTTTGCTATTTTTGTACATACGATGCCTAAGTGTCAACAGGTATATGTAATTATCCACATGCCATTGTTAACTAATTTTATAAAAACATTTTAAAAATGGTTTTACCGTTTCCCTACCATGGATTAGTGCTCTAAATGTAGAGCCTTGTTTATTATGTATTTGACTACTGAGTCATCCAATCTATTGCCACAAAATATATTTTTAGCAATTTTTTGGAAGCATGAACAGTCTTGGCCTTGTTTTCAGAGCAAGGCTTTGCAAAGTACTTTGACATTTTTGTACAATTTTTTGAAGAGTTACACAGGCCATAGTAAAACTCATTGTATTTTTGAAGATAAAAAAACTCCTTGATTTTTTTTAAATAGTGAAATACCTTATCTTAATATGCATGCATATTAACAATAGTTTGGCTTTGCATTGCAGTGTGAATCAGGGTAATTTATGCTACCTTTGCACCAAGAGCTGATTAAGAAGAAAATGAGAACATGGAGTTGGTATGTTATCTGTGTTTAGTATACCTGTCACAAATTTAGTAGCCCCTAAGAGAGTATCATATCAAGCTTGTTTTATCCAAATTCACCCTACCATGTGTGCTGAAAGCTATTAACCAGTGCATATAATGACTGCATTCAGTACAGCCTAGGAGTTGGCGTGTGATATTTTAGAGTGACATGTAATTTTTATGCAAATGACCTACACTGTCCCCTGGATTTACTAATCTTCCATGCAGGACTAGCTTAGTCCTGCACGGAAGTGGCCATTTAGGAGGACGGCAGCGTGAAATAAATATTAATGAGGCAAGCTGCCTAAACTCCTAATCTTACACGGAGCATGTAAGAGTGCAGGGGGTGTGTCTGAGAGCAGAGCTCTCAGAATATACATGCCCTCGCAATGAAGAACATCAGAAAAGCCTAAGAAATGAGCGAGACCGCTCATATGTGTCCGCATATCCCCACCAACATTCCCCCTCATGTACAACAGCAGGTAAATACAAATAAAATGAACAAAACCTTTTTCTTTTTTAAAAAATCCGATTAAAGCTAACCGTAGGTGCACAGGTGTGCCCATCACATAGCTATAGTTAATGCAGCTGAAATGGCTGAAGGGGATAAGAAGGAAGATATATGCAAATGAAGCAGCATACCAATAGTGTAGTGGGAGGAAGATTCACCTTATGAGCAGGCATTCCCAGTTCGAATCCCAATGTAGCACATTTCATTTTCCATGGCAAAGCACGTTATGACCAATATTTTTGTTGCATAACCCACTAAATAACATATAGTTGTGAACTGGAGTACTGCAGTAAATGCACATGTGAGGTGTCAGTGTCATAATGAATAAAGCACTAGTAAGCAGATTTAAGTACCAATAAGTAGCAGTAAGCATATTTAAGCAGTAGTAAGCAAGTTTAAGCCCATTTGCACAGGGGTAAGCAATGCGCACACAGGTTAAGCAATTTTGAAGCTAACTCTCTGTAAGTATATGTAACTGGAGGTTAGCAGTGCTTACCCTCATGCAAACCTGCGCAAACCTGCTTACAACTGCTCAAAAGTGCCTTAATCACTCTGTATCCAATGGCCCTTGTTCTGCCCATCAACAAAATAAATAGCCTTGCAGGTCTTGATCCAAGGACCCTATAGACTATAGTCACAGTAGTTAACCACTAAGCCATCACAGCAGTACAGAAGAATGAGGTATCACCAAACAAGTCCTCACTATAGTGAAATCAAACTGAACCTGTGAAAGGAATCAGTATAAGTCATATGTTCCATAACCCACTACATAACATAAATATGTGAACTGGAGTACAGCAATAAGCCCAGAAGTGAGGTGTAATTGTAATAGAGTGTTGAAGCCCCCGATAAAACATAAGGACCCCATAGAGTGTGCGTACACATTAATCATGGCTACCAGGCAGATATATAAGATGTAATGAATAAGAAATCAATGCCAAAAAGAAAATATAATGCAAAGTCTAATTTAAGCAATGCTAAGCATTGCACAGACCAGCTTAGGAGGTGTAATGTGTAGGCCATCTAACTCATTGTGCCCAGTGGTATACGCCTTTAAACAATGCCAACCTTAGGTAAGCAGGTTTGCCCATAGCTTAGCCATTTCAAAACTGGCCAATCACAGAAAAGTGCAGGAAATCAGCCCTACTTAAACCCAACAGGTGGAAATATATCTCATAACTGGTTGTAGCTTCCCCTTGCAGGCACCATGTCAGGAAGGGGAGAGGGAGTGTGCTTTTGTGCACAGTGCTGGTGCATCCAGGACTCCAGAGTCATGGCAGGACTTCTTGTTAAAGACCATGAGCAGAGACTGTTGCAGGGCCAGTACCAGGGTTCTCAATATAAGGTGGAAGCCTGGGAATGTCTCACCCGTGACCTCACCAGCACCACTGCATACCCCGGACTGGTGAGCAGGTCAGGCATCACTATTCTGACCTGAAGCAGTGTAAGGAGGACCTCTTGGAGCAGTGGAGCCAAGAGGCTAGAACGGCAGGGGATGTCCCAGCTGTGTGGAAGTATCACCCCACTATGTGTGTAATAATTGCCAGCTCATGTATATCATGGATAGGTATGGCTAAATATTCCTTTTATGTCCTCCATAGCTGCAATTGAGTGGGTCGCGAACCAGGAGGCCCATGGAAGTTACTGGAGAGGTTGCGATGCGAGGCAGGTCAGTAATACTCTTGCATGTACTGTCATAGGAATTAAATCTAAAAGTATTAGTAAATTAGTTGCCTGTATAAAACCTGTATTGTTTAAGGCAAGTACTGCATACACCGGAGAATATGAATATGACAGGAAGAGCCTCATATAGCATGTATGTAAATAAAAGGGTAATAGCCTGACAATAAAGGTCTAACTGCTGGACTGCATGTGTATACTCTGGTATCATATGGTAATGTAGAATTGCAATCCTGTAATAGTACTGTTGTATTAAGCACTGTCATCCACATTGTGCACCATAAATAAAATGTGTAGGAATGCCTGTATATGACTGGTGTAATCCCCAGAGGCCATTTAGTACAACTGAGAGACACATAGACAGAAAACAGGGAAAAGACAGACAACAAAACCCAAATAGGACATGCAACTGAGATGTGAACTGTTGTATTTTTAGCACACACAGCCATGGTTCGAATCCTGCCAGTGGTAGTAGTCTGCATACAGAATCATACCCCACAACTGTACAGATATGTCCAGAATGTCCAGTAAAGTGGCCCATATCTGTTGCCTGTCAACCTGTCCCCCTGGGAAGTCAGTGGGATGATCCCAGACATATAGGCAGCAAACAGGAAATACAACTGATTGACACACATCTATGAGAACAAAGCTGGCATGTATGTGCATAATAGTAATGTGGAATCTGGTACTGTGTGTGGCAACATTCAGGTAGTGCTAACAAACATTTATCCCACAGGTCTGTCAGATACCAACACTGTGCCCAGAAATAGAAGAATGATACCCTGTACTGCTACTGTTTACTCTGGTATTGTAGGGAATTGTGAGTGTTGCAGTTTCTCTAAATAATAAAGTATCACTGATCACTGTCACCCACACTGTGCTACATAATATAACTGTGTAGGAAAACATGTATATGTGTGTGTCAAGTCAGTAAAGGTGGAAGAGGGCAATAGTCTAGATATGTCCCGGTACATCTGCATGTGGTCAAGACATGGCCAGAGTCTGCGCAGAAAGAGTTTGATAGCTATGTGCACAGCATCAACCTGGAATCTTGGAGTATGTGTAGAAACAGTTAGTGAGTGTTAACAAACATTCCCTCCACAGGTATACCAGGTAAGAGGTGTACACTACAGATAAAACCAGTACATGTATAATGATGATGACAGACATATCACTGTCCAAACTAAGGCTATAGGGTAGTGTAGTAATATCTGTAAGGTACAGATAGCACTGACTAGGAAAATAATGTGGACTACAGGAATATACTAGCTGTTAATTGACATATTTCTCCCCTCCCACCATATCTCCAACAATAAATTACATACCCACCTCAACCAGTATGTAACAACTCCACTGTTCTGTTTATGTCCTATTGGTTGATAAATATTTTCATTTGTTCCCATGCATGTGCTATAATGAATTATTCCAACATTGGTGGCATGGTGCCATCAATGTACCTGCATGCTGTTCTTACTACCACTCTGGTCCCATATATGCATGTGTTCTGTTTGCTATGCAGCTGCTCCACATCTGGTGTCTGGGTTAATGGGAATATCTATGCATGCTGTTATACCTAACCCTGGAATGTGCTGACTATTACTAACCCACATATGATGATAAAATCTAAACACTATAGCACATTTGGGAAGGCCAGTCTCAGCGGTCCCACCTGTCCCACCTCAGCTGGCCGTGGCACTGGGCACCAGAATGTCTGTGGCCCAAACTGGGACCTCCCTGTCTGTTGGTCCTGCACCACCTTCGGGTGGAACTGCCTCAGCGGATGGGGCTTGCCCCCCCCGGGAGTAGGCACTGACAGGAACCTGTCACCCATCGCCAGGTCTGGGTCATAGTGCATAGCGATCTCAACCAGCAGTTTGGTGATCTGCTACACCAGCTCGAGGGCCGTGTGTTGCTAATAGAGGGTCAACCTGGCTCTGCGACTCAGCCCCTAGCACAGCCACCTTGGGGCTATGAAGGTGCAGTGGTGACTGTGCGTGGGTGGGGACCTCAGTCCCACTTTTTCCACTAGGGGGATCATGGGCTTCTGATTTCCCAACACTCCTCCCCATCAAGGTGTTTACCCCCCACATGTGTCATATACCGCACCTGTATGCATCTTGCTTGTCTTGTCTGTTAAATTACCCAACCTACCTCCCCAAATATACCTACTATCCCTCCCCAACATCCCATTCTCACTTGAAAAAAAAAATAAAAAAAGGGAAATATGTCCCCCAAAAAAATCTTGCCTCATACATAGCTGTCCATTTTGCACACTGGATACATGTAATCTTGTCTAATTGGAATCACAACTTATTATTGTTGCCCTCACCCCTCTCCCAGGGGTTTGAGTGTCCAAATCTACCTCCAAATTCAGTGTATATGCACAGCTGTTGCTGTAGAAGAAATGGGCAACTATGGACCTTCCTCACACCCTTACTGCACATCCCTAGCAGTAAGTGGGTTTAAGCCTGTTTGAATGGGGGTAAGCAATGCCTACACAGGTTAAGCAATGTAGACGCTAACTGAGTAAAAGAAACTATAACCGGAAGTTAGCATTGCTTACGTCCATTCAAACCCGCGCAAACCTGGTCACAACTGCTTAAAAGTGCATTAATCATTCGGTATACAATGGCCCTTGTTCTGCCCAGCAACAAAATAAACAGCCTTTGCAAGGCTCAAACACAGGACCCTGCACACCATAGCGATTTACCACTAAGCCATGTCAGATATACATAATCCTGATGTTCTCACAAACATATCATCCAGCCCAGTCATTCAATAG
>NC_056725.1:725604709-725629709 GCF_019279795.1 Protopterus annectens | reverse complement strand
AATTTTGAACTAAAAGTGGAAAGGGAACTGAGATTAAATTTGAATCAGCAATATGTGTTTCCTAATTTAACTCCTAGTGAAATGGAAGTCTTGAAGGACATTAGTAACAACAGGAGAGTTATGAAACCCGACAAGGGTGGGGGTGTGGTGTTGATGGATAGTATACAATATGAGGGGAAAATGATGGACATTCTTAATGACTCTGACAAATATTCAAGTGTGTCCATCAATGAAATCAACATCGCATATAGGAAAATACAAGTCACACTAAATGACTTACTCTTAGAAGGTTCAATTGATGTGGAAACATATAAATTTCTTCATGTGGAGAAGCCAAAAGTACCTTGCATCTTTGGGATTCCGAAGGTGCACAAAAATTCTCAGGACCCACCCCTGAGACCGATTGTCTCTGCGGAGGGTTCTGTGACAGCACCACTAGCAAAATATGTGGATTCAAAGGAAAAATGTGTTTTGGAAGGAAACAATAATGTACTGGTTGATTCTTGGGATTTTTTGAGGAAACTGGAACCTTCTTTGTTCAGTGATAGTATAGCATTTGGTACATTAGACGTTGTGGACTTGTTTTCATGTATACCACATAATCTCGGTATGGAATGGTTCGAAGAAATGTTAGTGCACAGTAAAAAAATCTCACACAGTGATTTCAGAGTGGCTTTAACTCTTATGGAAGTAGTGTTGAAAAACAACTATATATTTTTTCAGGGTGAATATTTCAAACAAGAAAAAGGAATAGCTATGGGGGCACACTGCGCTCCTACTTATGCTAACATAATAATGATTTTTTGGGAAAACAAATACCTGATAAATTGACCCTACCAAAGTCACTGGATATTATATAGTAGATTTTTGGATGATTTGTGTTTTTTGTGGAAGGGCCAACAAGATGATTTTGACAACTTTGTAGATTATGTAAACAACACAACTGACTTCTTGGAGTTCACTAATAACTTCAACCAAAATGAATTAATTTATCTAGATGTTCACATTTTGAAAAACAATGGTCAGTTTACATCCAAGATTCACAGAAAAGAGACCTTCTCTAATTCCTATTTATACTATACTAGTTCCCACCCACCACACCAGAAGAAAGGTGTGGTGAAGGGACAACTAGTACGGTTGAGCAGGATGACCTCTGACGATGAGACTTTTTTAAGTGAGGTGAGTGTACTTAGAGAATTATTTTTAAACAGAGGATATCCAGGGGAATTTTTTGACAAAATTTTGAATGAAGTAAGTGAAAAGAGAAATGACAAATTTGCTCCAATTTTAGGTAAAGTTCAACTCATGGATGATACAAAACAAGTAAACAAACCTATGAAAGACTATGCGTCTAGTTTAATTATTACATATGACGGTAATTCTAAAGTTATTAGGAGAATTTTTGGCAAGGAATGGAGCAATTTTTCTAAGATTTCGGATTTAAAACACATTTTTGACAAAGAATTGATTTACACATACAGGAAAGGTAACAGTATTAAAAATATTTTAGAGAGGGGTTCGGTTAGAGTCAACACACAGAGTAGTATGAAAGAAAAGAAAGGTTTATACAAGTGTGGGTGTTGTAATTACTGTACATTTTTATCTACGGGAGATTTTATTTATTTAAAGGCTAGGAAAAGGAAATTAACTTTAAACACATACGCTAACTGCAACACTAAAGGGATTATTTACATTGCAACTTGTAAAGAATGTCAATCCTTTTATATAGGGAAAAGTGAAAGGAAGTTAAAACAGAGGATTTACGAACATTTATATGAAATTAGAGCAAAGAACGAGAGAAATGCATTATACAAGCACACTACCACCTGTAGGACATCTGGTTTTCAATTTTTTTATTTTGGAGGTGGTTGCACTGAGTCCTAGGGGTGGTATGTGGGAAACACTAGTTGAATACAGAGAATTATATTGGCAACTGGTGTTGGATTCTAGCAAATTCCCAGGTTTAAATGAAATGGTATCTTTAGCACCAGTGCTTAAAATCAGATCTGCTAAACTTTAATTTACTTTATGTATAAGTTAGAAAGAACACTTTTAAGTCAAATTGGCAATGTACCATTTAACTCATTTTAAATTTACTAAGTTATAACTATGAATTAATTTATATGTTATTTTCATTTTCACCACTTGAGGGAGACACATACTGTTCAACATATATTATTAACATATACTACCAATTTTAACTTATTTAACTATTTATTTATATATTATTTATTAACTGTCGGTTTTGGAAGATTTATGAATAGGATGAGGGTATTAAATGTGTTTAATTAAATTCATTAAATGTAAGAAGTTATAAAACTATTTTGGTTATAGGTTTTATTATGAATGGAATTAACTGATTTATTAATTTTGTTGCTTTTAAAGTTGATTGAATTGTTTTAATTGATGTTAACAAGGAGGGTATAAATACAGATGGATGTGGTTGCTTTTCATTTTCTGATGAAGTTGATGACGAAAACGTGCTGTATCTGTACAAGCGTTATTGTGGATAATAAACTGTGATTGATTTTCTTTATATTGTTCATGTCATTCCTGGTTGGTGGTGCTTACTACTGTTTCTTGGTTTTTCGTGCGCACCATTGATTCCTTTTTTTTGGATATATATATATATATATATATATATATATATATATATATATAAAACTACACATACACACGCAGAGATATATATAGTAAGATACATATGTAGAAGGTACCCACAATATGGAACAGCCACTATGCCTACAGTTACTACCTTACCAACTGGACACTGTTTGAACCACACATACAAATGACAATCATTGCCTGCAACATATACCCACAGAGAGGTCAAAGGATATAACACCACACACAAGTTTGCATAAATGGGAAAGTTATATTTGTGTACTATTACAGTTGTATATGCCATGCAATATAGCTGTTTAGACACGGACATCCATATAAACTGAGTAATGCAACTGTGAAACAGTTATACTAATACAGTAGTCTGGAAAGGTTTACAAATGTTGCTGAACAGGCCAAGGCCTTCAAGTAGTACAATAGTAAAGACAGACTGGGCCACAGGATACCAAACAATCAACAGTAAGCAATGCAGATGTATGGTTCAGCAGCCTTTATCTACACTCTCTACACAATCCCTAGGGGGTAAAGACCTCAGTTGACACAATGGCATGTAACTATTATATAACAAGGCATAACTGACACAATCACAAGCACACAAACAGAACAGTCTGTATGGCAGGTGGCAGTAGGCCTGCATTTACCCAAGGCAGAACAGTGCAGCTGTGCAGGAAGGTGTTCAGAGATTGTGGACCTGATGTCTGAATGTACCCCACATAGACGTATGCATATGTGTACATATGTACACATATATAATATATATATATATATATATATATATATATATATATATATATATATACACACACACACATGTATGTCCACAAACATACATATACCCATGTGTAGACATATTTATGAGCACATATATACATCACATATATCTACACATGCACGTCTACATATATACAAACACACACACAAACATATATGTATGCAAATACATGTCCCCTATATTACTACCACAGTGATGCATGCTATGTGCGAGGCAACAGTACACATAGCAATACACACAGATATCTATAGCTGGCAGTGTGTGCAATATGGATGGGTATGTCACATGTTAACCCCTTGTTGGGACCACATTGCCCTTGTCTGTGAAGTATGGAATGGGAATATGGGAAAGTATAGTTGTGGAGGTGGTCAGGGTTGGTAGATATAGAGGACAGTCTACAGGGGTGGTATGTGACACATGTGGTGGGTGAACACCCTGGATGGTGTGTGTGTGGTCTGTGATGTGGATGCCCCATGGGCCCAAATATGGACAGAATGGGAACAAGCCTCCCACCCACTGCTACTCACAACAGCAGTCCATGTCCTGAAGGTGCCTGGCCTGGAGGCTAAGCAGGAGGAGCATGTCAGCCCTGTGAATATGTACTGGGTGCCTAAGAGTGATGTAGCACATCCCACATGTGTCTGTGTAGTCTGTTATGGAACAGACCCAGGATCTGACCTCAGGGGACAGGAACATGTCTGTGTGTGTTCCCGGGGGGGGCATCCCCTGGGTTGGTTCCACCTGACAGTATTGCTGGACCAGTACATGAGGGGCCCCAGGGTGGGACACACATGTGATGTGGCCAGGTAACATGGGCAGATGGGTCTGGATTGGTGGTTCTGCTGGCCAATAGTACATATACATGTTATTGTGTCACTGTTATAGAACATATGTTGGTAGTAATAGTCTACACAATACTGGAACAGCATGTGTAGATATTCCCAATAACACAGAATGCAGATGTGCAGCAATCACAAAGCAGCCATACCACAGGCATGTATGGAGCCATAGTGGCCCTGAAAATGGCATGCAGGTGAATAGCCTGTAACAGGCCAGCAATGATAGTGTCCACACAGGGAACATGGCTACAATCACATAGCAGAAAATATGGTACAATACAATATCTGTCCCACTGGTAGGTAAGCTGTAGTCATACCTAATGAGTTGTGTATACAGTTTGTTGTAGCTGATATGGTGGGGGGGGGGGGTAACAGAGGTGTGTATTAAAAATTGTGGTAACCTTGCTGTACGGGTTGCTCAGACCTGTTTCCATCATTATGTCTTTCAGCAAAGATGTCACATGCACATTTATCAACGTATTCAGCAGCAGACAATGAAGTGCTGATCACATACTTAATCCAGTACTACCCTGTGCTGTTTTGCAGGGCTGCACATGACTAGCAGGAGTAGACAACCCTGTGGAATGACCTAGTCCACAGGGTCAATGATGTTGGACTGCACAACTGCTGTTATGAGCAGGTCCAGCATCATTGTACTGACCTGCTTCGCAATGCCCATTGGCATGCTGCTGCAGTCTGGGGGCATCACCTTGCCACAAGGGAGGGCATGCCATCCATCCCACCTGACACATGTGGAGGAGCTCCTGGCCAGCCTCGTGGCACCTGCCTGTCCGGCAAGTCACCAACCAATGGACACCTTTGTGGAGGTGGTGTCACCCACACACTGGCCAAGGAGCATGCAGGTAAGGACACAGGGCACATCAGTAGACCATTGTTGCATATACATCTGCATTGGTACAGGTAGATCATGCATATCTGGCATGTCATATATATATTGTGTTGCTGCATAGTAGTGATAAACAGATGTCCAGATGTGGTAGTATTGTAGAAATGCATCATTGATGTATTGTAATACTGCACCAACCCTGTAGCACTGCCACAGGAGTGGCCACTGACATTGCATCTGTCACCCTCTTATGTAGGTCCCTCTGGGATACCACCAAGGCAGCAGCCTGTAGCTGGTAAGTATGGTTTATGTAGATGCTTGCCAACACACCGGGCATGTAATGGCGATGGTATATTCCATGCACACATGTAACACACCTACCCAGAATGCATGCTGTACATTTGCATGTATTGTTGCCGTGAAATGCACAGCATCACAGGGGTGACCATGATGGGGCATTGGAAGGGTATGTCAGACACCTGCATGATAACTAACATCCTGTCATTGTTTAATGACTCCATAGGGAGTAAAATAATGGTGGGAGACATGGCCTACAGTAGGGACATGTTTGGAACAACAGCCATATACAGTGCAACACCAGTGTATATACCTGTAAGACAATGGCAGCTGCTGCAGAGATACACTATGGTATATGGCATTACAGTAGTCCACATTATCAGCTGGGACTAGGCCAAAGTGACACACATGTCTAGGGCTTACTTGTCATGCATCTGCAAAAAGGATGAAGGAGGGGGTGTCAGCATTACACACCAGTGCACTGCAGCAGGGATCCTAAGGATGCTAAGAATGGCAGTATCTGCACACAGTCAAGTTCAGGATTTGTGGCAGACATAACCCTACCCCACAGCAATAGTGATGGCAGTGTGTGAACACCAAGGGATGTGCACATGAGTAGACCTTGCAATCATGCAGAGTAGGGGGACATGTGTAGGGCATTCTGAACATACACTGGCAATTGCAGATGGCCCATGCTGGTATATCCCTGCCAGGAGTAGTGACTGCTGTAGTATACACAACAAGAGATGCATCAAACCATCATAGAACACATATGCCCACACAGAGTGTATGCATCGTGATCACACACACCTAACACATTCCATAGACACTGCATGTGAAAGTACAGGACATATGTCACATATCGGGCACATGTACTTTTAAGATATGCAGTGATGTGGTCCCAATGCAGATCATGGATGGGTGCATCATATCAGGAAGGGTGTGTACACCCTCCCATAGCCATGGTATGCTCTGATGGTTGTTAGTGTAAGAGTATTGGATTGGTCGTACATGGTCCGCTGATGTTGAGAGCTGTAAATCAGGCATCAGGCATTCACAAATAACAATTGTCCACATATCATCCCAGGTATGTGTTGCTGAAAAACATAGGGGCTGTGAGCATTAAAGCTGACATAACTGACACAGTACTACACATTCCGCAATAGGTTGTACACCTGTGAGGTGTGGTGCACAGTACATGGCAGGGTGCAGAACAGGTGCACAGCAATACTGTGAACATGGGTACAGTGGTATCCAGGGGAAGGGGCATCACCTAGTCACACAGTACATGCATCATACACATGCATACTGTTGCTAGCATGGATTGACTATAGCTGAACTGCAAGATGTTCTGTATCATATGTTCTGCATGTTGACAGATGGGTAATAAGAGGACTGTGTGTACTATCATTGTGCAACCTCACCTCTATGTGTGTGCCTGTGTGTGTGTGTGTGTGTGTGTGTGTGTGTGTGTGTGTGTGTGTGTGTGTGTGTGTGTGTGTGTGTGCATGTCCTCGTGGTTAGTTAGTTTGTCTGTAGGGTCACTCTGGTGAAGTGGAGAGAGGTTGATGCACGTAGGATGTGAGTGTGCATGTGTGAGTTTGTGTGGGTGGCCATGTATGTACACGTGAGATTGTGGGGTGTTCGCACAGCTGTACCTCCCTTTGGGACTGTGCAGTCCATGGACATGGACTGCCACATTACATACCAGGAATACCTGTCATGTGTGTAATCACAAGATAGCTGATAGTATAATGTGGTCTGTGGCATAGAACAGGCATCGAGAGGGAAGGCAGACACCAGGTACACCCTTAATATCACATTCAGCAGGGATGTCACCTACAGTCCACGTATGCAGCACTACAGATGCATTGGGGAAGTACTAGTCAACACCAGGGAGTGTCTCCATATATTACAGTTGTCACATGATAGGCTGAATGAGCAGCATATCTGGCATGTACTGAGCATTACATACAAATGCCAATCCAGTGCATGATATTATGGATAGAACAGTCGCCAACACATATAGGGGCCATGCTCATAATGTCCGGACATACAGAGGGTGCATACCGAATGACAGCAGTGAGGCCATGTAAAACCACTAAACACAGGTCAGGCAGGTAATGTAGTGACAGGTCTTGTGGTGTGACCGCTTGTGTAGGCAGTTAGAGGACTGATATGTTAAGGAGTGTTATCAATGTGTGTATGTTAACAAGTGTGATGCAGGATGGGGTACCACATGGACATATATGTGGGACTCTCTGTAAAGCCATGGACAGCTAGGTATTATGGGTGTGTGTGTGTGTGTGTGTGTGTGTGTGTGTGTGTGTGTGTGCGTGTGTGTGCGTGTGTGTGCGTGTGTGTGTGTACTGTTAGGCAATGCTGTACAGGTTTTAAAGTGCATTTATTGTTTTCCCCCACAGGTGGTGAGGTGGGTCAGGGTTCCTCCTCTATGCAATCTGATGTTGGGGTCCATACAGACACCAAAGATGATGATAGTACCATTGAGGCACAGGTGGGGTTGTCAAGGGCCGACACTGCGCCATCATTTGACATCCTCCTTTTAGCCAACCCATCCTCGCACACAGTTTCAGTGCCTATACATACCTCATCACCAGTGGCCATAGTGGAGGGACAGCTAGCATTTGGTGGCAGTGCACAGGAAAGTGTGGTAACCATGCCTACTGTGTCTGGTTGCAGCAGGCATAGCCGGATGTCCAACAGGGCACCACATAGGTGGATGTCCCATGGTGCTTGTGGTAGGGCCACTGGACATCATTCTCCTGGCATAGGCGACATAGCTGGTACCAGTAGGCACATGTTTCAGGCTGTCATGGTGGCGCAGGCACATATGGAACGTTACACCAGACAGGGCCTGAGGCTGCAGAGGGCTGCTCTTGCATCTGTAAGAGACAACCTTTTTGAACTGTCTGGTGCCATACGTGCTTATACTGAGCTCATGGATAGATGGCATGGTGAGATGATGGCCCTCATCAGCCATAGTGTGTCTGTGCTTCAACGTGTGGTGGGGTTGTGGCGACAACCACATGGAAGTGGACCAGCAACACCAACAGCTGGCAGTCAATGTGGACATGCTAGTACACCAAGGGGCTCCTGTAGTGGCATTACCAGCCCTGGCAGTGCAGAGGGTGTGCTGTCCACACCACACCACAGCAGGCCACATGCACATGGTCCTGGCTAGTCCCAGGAGGAACCTGGTACCAGTGGACATTTGTCATTACCAGGTCAGACTAGCACATCGAGGCCTGTAGCTGGATGTGCCCATGGAACCCCTGGCAGGCATAGTCCACATGTCTATGACCAGAGGTAGTGAACTACACATCCTGTCAGGTATGGTCTGCAGCTGTCCATAAACACCTGTGTAGGGCAGCCACATGGCAGAATGGTGTGCATGCATACCCACACACTATGTAAGCACACCTAGGGCAACCCCATACCTACACACACCACATCACCATGCCCAGCTCACCACAGTACACCCCTGACCCACACACATGGTGTCAAATGTATGACCCAACCCTCTGCCTCTGGCAAACCAACATCACACCCTGTGCATATGATGATATATGTGCCACATCCCTGTCATCCATGCCATCAATGCAGGGGTAGGTTGATATAGTTCTGATGCACACAGTGACTGTACTACAGCGTACCACAGTACTGCAGTGTAACATGTTGTAGGGAGTAAAGTGTAATGCATATATGGCAGGTAGTGTAGCCATCCAGCAATGATGCCTTATAGCTGTTAGTAACACTGGTTGGTTGTGGTCTCTATATTGTTATCCATTTGTGTTGTAGGTGTACATGTGTCAGCACAAGGATGCCCTGTGCATATGATAATACCTGTGCCACATTCCTGTCATCCATACCATGAATGCAGGGACAGGCTGATATGGTTCTGATGCACACGGTTACTGTACTACAGTGTACCACAGTACCACTGTGTAACATGTTGTAAGGGATAAAGTGTATTATATAAATGGCAGGTAGTGTAGTCGCCCAGCAATGATGCATTATAGCTGTTACTAACACTGATTGATTTCAGTCCCTATAATGTTATCCGTTTGTGTTGTAGGTGTACATGTGTCAGCATGAGTATGGTCTGCAGTCATATTCCACAATGAGGTATGTCACTGTGGTGACACCATGGCTGTGACATATCTGGGGTACAGTTGAATACATGCCACAGGTTAATAAAATGGTTATTGCCTGTGCCACATGGCAAGGTGACCTGCTGAGGCGTGTATACACTGCAACCTGATGTAGACCCATCCACATACATGCACACTGTTACTTGGCAACACTAGGACTAGACCCCTACCTAGCTATGTAGTGATACTGAAGTGTGTGGCTTACATTGCACACACCACACAGCATTTAGGGTAGGTGTTTCCCAGGTTACATGTTACATGCAGAACATCCCCAGATATGTACAGTATGCTAATGGGGGATATAATGGGTGTATATGGAGAATACATAGTGTGACATACCGTCATGTACACATTAACAGACACATAACAGCCAGACACACATCCGAGATACCAGGGCCAATTGCTGCTAACTAACTTGACAGTGAGTCCAATGTGTTACAGATAAGCTGCACACAGCACATGCATAACTGGATTATGGTATCAGTTACCTGTATGGTTGATGGTGACAGTGGTAACCATAACGTGGTACATGGGACATGTACCGGTGTACCTTGTTGTAATGACAGTGTACACAGCAGCCACACCCCCCAGTGGATATTGTAATCCCTGAAACCCATGATGACACTCTGCCATACCCACCATCATGCATTGGCCACAACTGTGATACAACCCATAGTATACTCCAACAGTGGTACTACATGGATATGCATCTAATGCACATGCCACATGTGTAGTAGGGTGTTGCATTGTCATGCCTCACCTATGGGCAGCAACAACACTAGCTGTACTACTGTATGGCAACTGGTATTGTAATAGGAGTATGTGGCCTTGGAATGCTGTACCCTACAGATATACGGACATGCACAGCTACATGCACATGCCTGAACACAATGGGTATTCCATGTCTATCAACCCATTTGTAAAACACTGTTGTGCTGGTACTGCAGGGCTAGTGTAGCTGGTATGGGTTGGAGCTTAACAGGGTACATGTAATGTCCCATACAGCAGCAGCCACAACTGACTATGGCAATGGGTGATGCATTGGTTGTGAAGGCCCTAATGGAATTCCCAAGTACAGGTATGCTAACACACAGGCACTGCTATACTCAGTCATGCACATGTACACATGTGTCATTACAGGGGTGCATCGCTGCAGGTGGTCATAGCTGTGTACCTAGCTATTGTCCAAAGGGATATGGGTTGTGAAGAGGTTGTGTGTACAGTGGTATCCAGCCACCTGCCAGGTGGCAGCGGGCAATCTATTGACAGACACTACTGTAGTGATCCTCAGGGTGAGAATGACATGCATCAGCCAATCCTCCAGGTGCCTCCTGCACATGGCCACTGAGGTGATCAAGTTGACATGTATGCAACATGCATTACAACACATGGTTAGTGTCTGTGACGGAGACCTGTACCTAAGCATGTTCGGTGTTGGTAGTGTAGTGGAGGTACCTGTGGCATGTGGTGCATACAGGGTGACATCTCCTATATGTGCCAGTTCTTACACAGCTGGGCAAACATGTCAGTGTCAATCAAGCTTAGGTTGCCTGTACATATCCCAGCTGGATACCTGCCATCTGCACATCTGTACATGGACTGACAGTCATCAGCTTGACATGTAGCTATGCAGTAGCATGAGTGTGTTGACAGATAGACGTCTGACAACAATATGCATGTCATAACTTCATGTCGGAAGCACTCACTAACATGTGCTGTGCAAACGGTAGTCTACAGTTACATTCCACATGATGGATCATTACCCAGTAAGGGGTATATACTGTGACACAGCTCACACTCCAGGGATACAACAGGGAGGCCTTGGTGTCTAGCTATGCCCACAGGTGTGCATGTCAGTACTACATTTAGCACTCTGCAATTGCCTGGGTTAGCAGTTTCAACAGTAGTACTGCCATGATACACTACATGCCAGCGTGACAGCACATACTCTGCGCTCCTACACCTGCATGTAACACATTCACACAGATAACAGTGCTGTACAGGCCTCATATATGTCAGTGTCCCACACATGACACTCCCACCCCTTGCTACTCTAATGACAGCACATAGCTGCATTTATTGTACATGGCATTACATACACTTATTACAGATTATCAGACTGGGTGGTGTGACCCGGTTACCAGGGCTAAGCCATGCTTAGAAAGTATCCACATTTCTGCAATATAACAGCTGAGCTGATTTGCTCACTGGTAAGTGATGCCTACACTGTGCAAGCGCCCATATGTTTACCCATAGCTCATCACTGCTTAGCTTCATGCATACCTGCGCAAACCCACTTAAAGCTGCTCAAAACTGCATTAACAAGGGTGTATCCAACAGCTCTTGTTCTGCCAAGCAACAAAATGAACAGCCCTTGCAGGTGTTCAACTCAGGACCCTGTACGATGAAGTCACAACACTTAACTACTACACCATGACCACTGTGAAGACAGCTGTTGTTTTACCAATATAGCTGTCAATACACATATTGAGTAGTACTGAAAAATTGCCTTTAGTTCCTAAATTGTGTAGTCCTTGTCATTAATATGACTGCTGCATCACATATGTTGTTTTACCATAATGTGCACATAGCAGAGACACACTGTGAGATACATCTGGGAGGGTATACACAACCATGAGGTTTACTCATGACAGGAATATGGCTGTATACATATAATAGGTCTATATATATCTACATGTACATCCACATGTATACTCAGACATATGTCTGTATATACATCTGTATAGTGCTACATATATATGGCCATGTGTACATCTCTTCATATGTATATGTATATATATAGATATATGTATATATAGCTATATATGTATGCACATCCTATGTGTACAGATATGCCTAGTTATGTTCGTACATATGTAGATATCTATAACTATATGTGCATACATATCTATGCTGATATACCTACTGCTGTCAATATATATATAGATATCCATACTTACATGTGCATATGTATCTCTATCTGTACATATGAAGACATATATTGCTCTGTATATGTATATAGCTGGGTGTTTATATGTGTATCTATGTACATATACATATCCATCTATATATGTCGATATGTGTAAGTGTATATATCTATATTGATATCTGTATAATTATATATACATATATTTCCACCATATGTCCTGAATATGGAGTGTAGCCCTACCTCAGCCCCTGTATTCCCAACTTCATAGTGCAAGGAGATGTCAGGTATGTATAGCAGGTATATTTGTAGACTATTGCTACTGTAATAGGGATTGCCTTCACAGACATGGTGTGTGTGGGAGATCACATCTGCTTTTAAAATGTGCGTGATTGGCTACTGACAGACATCCCAAGTACATCATAGTACAGTACCGCTGCTAGCACATAGTGCCCTGTGGACTACAGCAGAGATATTGGCCAATATATGTGGACATTCTGACACACTCTGGATAGTCCAGAGGTATACACAGAACCCCTTAGTGCAAGAATTGTGGATCAACCCTGACAATGTGGATGTTAACAGTCATGTAGATAGGTATAACACGTAACGGCTGGTATACATTTGCCCCCATGGGTTATGCATTCACACATCCCTGTCTGTCCTGACACATAATAACCACTGGTACAGAGGTGCCATGGCCACATACTAGACACTCTATATATTGACATATATCTGTGCAGCATCCCACTGCTCTGTCTGACATACATGACTGTTAAGGGAGGCCCGGCAGCAGTACATCTGGCAAGTATCTGGACATGACATCTCACTGGGTAAGTACACTAAGCTGCTAGGCATGTAACAAAGAACTGTGCAGGATACAGGCAGACTGGCTCAACACTGGCCTACATTTCCTATGGGAGAATGCACATGTACCTGCATATATAGTAGGCTCTACAGGCATGTCACAGCACAAAGTATGATACATCTGTGTGAAAGTGCATAATCACAACCAATGTGAACACAGCCACAGCCACATATGGTAAGCTAGCGTAATATTAGAGTATATTGACTATCTGTTCAACACCATCCTCATATGTGCCACTCACATACTAACCCTACATATACTGGGCCACTACACAGTGTGATCCAATGCCTGTCTGTGGTACGGGACATGTGTGTGTATGGCCCTACAAACATGTAAGCCGATAGGGTAATATATACAGTGGAGCAGCATGTAACATCAGATAGAACGGGACCAAGAACAATGACATCTACCACAGTCTGTACACAGGCACAATACATATTAACAATACACACACTGTCGACATTCACCATAAGTACACAGACCTCAATACTGTACACACAACCACAGAATGTCCAGGTTATGTCATCAAATATAACCCCTACTATACATAACATGTGTAGCAGTCTCATATCTCACTGAGTTGTTATCAGATATAATGTCACTAATTATGGTGTACAGCACATATGCACCTCCTACTCCATGACATATGTACAAAGGTTGACAGAGTTGTGGCTGGAGGCACATAAACAGGGCCAATATTGACATGTTGCTGTGATAACCTCATACATTTACTGTTGTAACAGGGTTTGTTGTAACATATGTCCTATGAGGGATATGAAGTCAGTAACTCTCATGTCTGTCACCACCTACAGACTGCAATCCTCACACTACCTTCTGCAGTTCACAGATAGGTACTCTGTGGGTAACACATGAAACAAAAGGCACCACACACACTGCCCGGTCTGTAGATGACCCTACCGATGGGGGTTTCCTCATAAACATAGCACTGACATGGCAAGTATTAAAACATGTAGGACAGCCATATCTACACACACCCTGTTAATCCAACATTACTCCAAATGCAGTATAGCAGCACTTACAGTCTGTAGTCAGGTCAGGCATATCCCCCTCCTGTGTGTTGGCCTGTTTTCACAGTGTATGTTGTTAGAGGTAAATCCACAATCCATCTGAAATGCTCTTTGCCAAACAACAGATCAAATTCCTGCTCAGAGTGAATGAAAAGGCCCAACACCAACATGATGTTCCTAGATATTGGAGTGTGTTTCCATGCAATTGGCTATGGGAATTTTACCACAGCTGTTCCACATGCTATCAGCTAGAGGAAGGCTGCAATTCATGCAGAGGCCATCAGCTGATCATGAGCCTCACTTAAAATACACATGCAGCTGCTAAGCAAAGCAGGTGTAGGTCTCCACATCTACCAGAGCGGGAGGAGAGAGGCAAGGAAAAGCCAGGGAGGGGTGTGAAAGTAATCCCTAAGCATGTTTGTGTCACACACCTACCAGCACAGGGTATTAAACCCCTGGTGACTATGTAGTGATATCACATTTCTATGCAGTTATTGGATGAGTCACATAGGTTAAATGTTGAGGATGCCTCAAAACATATATGTGATGGTGAGTGACATCTGCAACAGGGATATGGTAGCTATACGATAGGTGCAGTACACGTGCCTTTCCGCATGAACAGGTGCCAGCGTCAACACAGCCACACCCTCACAGGGATGCACACATATTGACACACTTGGCAGGGCCAGGAATACAACTCATCACTAGTGAGATTGCCACAACACATTACTGTGCAGGTATCACATGCACCACAGGGGTCATAAAAACGTTATATGGGTAAAGGTAATATGGAGGTGTCTGACATCAGATAGCATGCTTCAGTATGCCAATGGGGGTTGTAGTGAGTGTGAATGTGATCATATGCATCATACAACACACACATACACACACACACACACACACACACACACACACACACACACGCACACACACATACTGTGCCAGTACTGACATGCATGGGTGCATTGCTTAATTGCTGTGTAGTAGTCGACTGTGCCAGACGGCTATACAAGGCTAGGTATTGGTTATACCTTGGCATCAGGTCATTGTGGCTCTGGGGTGTAGTTTCTCGATTTGCCCACAAAGGTGGGTATTGTATTCACCATCCAGTCACTTGGGTGACTGTTGCGTGTGGCCAATGTTGTGCATTGCTTGCCATGTATGTGTTCCTTAGTCCATGACATGGATGGTGTCTGGGATGTGCACACCTCCCACATGCATGTACAGTGACATGTGGAACTGTACCTCAGGTGTCTGGCCCATGTTGTGTACACAGATTGTTATCATCAGATGTGCCAGTCCTGGCCTCATATGGTAGGAACTGTTAATGGACAGCAGGTTTACCTTGCACCTACATTGATAGCATGATACCAGTATTCCCTGGTGTCATTGGCATCTCTCCATACAGGGTATGTTTTTCAGGCATGGTATGCTCTTTGTGGGTCACATTTGAGGGCACCACAAGTGTTGCAGGTGTCCAGTGAGGAACATGGGGAAGGTGCACTGTCAGCATGTACTTGCCTATTGGACTGATGCATGAGGTGCCATGCCCACTGTAATCACACCATGGTTACTATCAGTGGGCAATATGCAGGGTACTACCAACATAGCGGCTGTTGCCTAGGCAAGTGTGTGTGTATATGAGACATGGGTTGAAAGTGCTCTCTGGGTAATACTAGGGTTGCTCACATTGTCCGCCTGGCCTTGATGTCACATGTAGGGGTATGGATTTGCACCACGGCCTCTCAACTATTTCACATCTGTTATCTCTGTACGGTGGACATTGTGATATATACTAGGGCCATCATATAAGAAATTAACAAAACCCACTCCACATTGAGTTCAGTTGTTACACAATCACTACCACCTCCACCCAGGATATGAATTACAGACACACACACACACACACACACACACACACACACACACACACACACACACACACACACCTGTCATGTCTGGGATTAAAACTCCTACCTAACTAGTTTATTACACTACAGCACTACACAGTTATAGGATGCGCCACAGAGATTACTGGATTACTTCTTCCCCAAAGGTGTATTTCACAGTGAATGACATCAGCAGGATTGCCAAAGTAAGGCATTTGAATTCTAGTGAGTGTGACTAGCCTAAAATGCATTGCTCTCTACACAGACATAGCAACACACACAAAACATCCACAGCTGCCATGTGTGGGAATAGAATCCCTACCAGAAGTCTATAGCACACTACAGCATGAAGCTGTTATAGGACGCTCTACAGAGATTACTGGAATACTCCTTCCCCAAAGGTGTATTTCACAGTCAATGACATCACCAGCCTTGCCAGAGTAGGGCATTTAAAGTGTCATGAGTGTGACTAGCCTAAAAATCATTGCTCTCTACACACACACACACACACACACACACACACACACACACACACACACACACACACACACACACACACACACACACACACAGTTGCCAAGTCTGGGATTAGAACTCCTATCTAACTATTTTATCACACTGCAGCAGTACACAGTTATAGGATGTGCCACAGAGATCACTGGGCTACAGCTCTCTGAAAGGTGTATTTCACAGTGAATGACATCAGCAGCCTTGCCAAAGTAGGGCATTTGAATTGTACTGAGTGTGACTAGCCTAAAAAGCATTGCTCTCTACACAGAGACACATGCACACAGTTGCCATGTCTAGGATTAGAACTCCTATCTAACTAGTTTATTACACTACAGCTGTAAGCAGTTATAGGGTGCGCCACAGAGATTACTCGGCTACAACTTTCCCAAAGGTGTATTTTAAGGTGAATGACATCAGCAGCCTTGCCAATGTAGGGCATTTAAATTGTTGGGAGTGTGACTAGTCTTAAAAGCATTGCTCTCTACACAGACAGACACACATACACAGTTGCCATGTCGGGGATTATAACTTCTACCTAGCTAGGTTATCACACTACAGCAGTATGCAGTTATAGGATACACCATGGTGATTACTGGGCTACAACTTTCCCAAAAGTGTATTTCAAGGTGGATGACATCAGCAGCCTTGCCAAAGTAGGGTATTTGAATAGTGGGAAGTGTGACTACCCTAAAAAGCATTGCTCTCTACACAGACAGACACACACACACACATACACACACATTTGCAATGTCTGGAATTAGAACTCCTACCTAACTAGTTTCTCACAGTACAGCAGTGACAGTTATAGGATGTTCCACGGAGATTACTGGGCTGAAATTTTCCCAAAGGTGTATTTCAAAGTGGATGACCTCAGCAGCCTTGTCATAGTAGGGCTATGGGGCGGGCAGTGTGTGTGCATGGGCCATAACCCATTCATTTAGAGGTTGACACACTACATGCGGGCACACGCAGAGTTATATTCCACAGGTACATGTATACAGCTGCGAGATGACTACTTCCTTGTACAGTCATGTTGCACAGCTAGCACTTGCATCACATAGTCTGTAATGCTGACAGATACCGGTGGCTGGTATCTACAGTGAGTGACATCTGAAACTCATGTGGTTGTAACCATTTGGCTATGTGCTGGGTGGTACAGGCCTCACAATGGATGGCTCCTTGTCACAGTCACTCTCTTCCACACATCTATGTATGTCTACTTTTGGTTTATTATAGTGTGTTGTCCTTGGATATATGTTTGTATTCCTATCCACTGTGTGTGCAAAACATGAGTGGTGCATACTGATGAGTGTCTGCACTAACATCTGCAACTGCCACATATGTCTGGTCCACTGTTGTTTGCAGACATGGGCTTCATTTGTTCAAGTGTGTGAGCATGCCCAGTATGACCTTTCAGTATGTTGTTGTCTGACATTGCCTTCATTTCTCTAAGTGTGTGAGCATGCCCAGTATGCCCTTCTGTATTGAATGTCTGGATCGATTCCAGCTAGTTTGTACTCCAGCCCAGACCTTTGTGTTGTACACCTGCAGGTAGCAAACAGTTTCCACAGGGTATCCATCAATCATTTGGCAATATAGGGACAAAGTGTGCAGGGGATAGTGTGTACTGTAGGTGATTGTGTCTGTGCTGCTTCAGCTACATGGTACTGCTGTTAGCAGAGATATTCAGACATGTACTGTTATACACTGTGATGTTTTCTGTCCTCATGTACTGTCAGGTGGACATTCCTGCTCACAGTGATGTCTTGTGGGACAAGGGTGACTGCAGCTGTGTGTGGTATTGTGGGCAGACAACTACATACTCATGGTAGGTTATGCCATCCTGGAGGGGAAGCTGCAGACACCTGCTGCTGGGTCTGTGGATCCAGTTCGGCACCTTGGTACAGTGCTGACAGAGGATCCCATACTTGTACATCCATGAACTATGACAGTACCTCACAGCTCTACAAATTTGCACAGGTTACCCAGAAGCAGGGCCCATGAGTCAGGACATTACCCCTATTGTGGTGTACAGCCAGGTATGTAGCCACCCATTTGTGTGTTTACAACCAGTGATAGTGTGTGCACACAGCTTTGTGTCGGACCTTGCACATTCCATGCTGCCCATGCTCCCACCCCCCCCTCTGTTATTCTATCCTCTTCCTTACATTATGCATACATTCTCTGATACTTTTCCTAAGGTTATCACTGCATCACAACTGTGTGTTGGCGTTGGTCCACAGTTCATGCAGTGGGACATGGTGGACATGTTACTGTGGTTTATCCACATGGCCTGGGATATGGCTTATGTGAAGTGTGTTGTGTTCTTATTCAGGTGTCCATGACATAACATACATTGGCAGTACATGAGAGACACAGGCCCTTGACAGAGGCCTGTGGGCCATTAGGTGTTGATGCGGTCCAGATGTGGCAGGCCGTTGCATTGTGTCAGTCCTACAGTCTCAGACCGCCATACAGTATATTCCCCTGGGGTGACAGGGTAGGTGTGCTAGGTGTTCATGCTAATACCTTCTATCAGTTTTGATCAGGTGATGTGGATGCTAGCAGGGTGCTACCTACAGCTAGTGACACACCTGCATGAGACACCTGCACTGCATGCTGAATTCATTTGCTATTGCCATATACAGGTGGGGGTCATATTGTACCCATTCCACACAGCAGGGGTGCAACCAGAGAGGAACCTGTGGGTGGTGTTTGTGTGAAGTGGGTGCATGTGTGCTATGGACACTACTTGCATCTGACACACAGATATGCATTGGGCATTCCAGTTATGCTTGCATGTGCAGGTACATCAGCTGTTTCTCAATACATCAGTCCTACCTCCTTTGTGATCTGCGAGTGTTTGGGCAGACAACACTGGTATCCCCTACCACAGGACCAGATAATGTGATGCATACCTGTATGTACTATTCCAAGGGTGTGTCCATTTCACAGTGACACAATATATACTGTATGTCTGGTGGTAATTTCCCCTCTGTACTGCTTGTATAGAGCCCAACAGCCATGCCATGTCAGTCTTTCAGATGGTGACACATATTACCACCATACATTTACAATGGCTTACTGCTAGCTTGTGTTATACTGGTGGGTATTGTATTTGGCACTGCAGTTGTGAGGACTTGTCCCTGTCATCAGCAGTAGTGGGCAATGGCCACCAGGTCTTACCTCAACATGCATACATACCGACCACTCTCACACAATATGAAACACACACCGACCTAACACATACATACCTGCATATTGTGCAGATGCGACAATCTATCCTGCTACCTTGGCAACCTCTGTACATCTGTGCTTCACTGGTATTATACCTACACATACATGTTACTACATTTCTACATAGGGTTGTGGGGGGGCACACCTGACTGTTACGACGTGTGTACATTGGATTGGGGGGGCACACCAGACTGTTACTACATTTCTAAATAGGTCTGGGGGGCACACCAGACTGTTACTACATTTCCAAGTAGGGTTGGGGGAGCACACCTGACTTTTTCTACATTCCTTCACAGGATTGTGGGGGGACAGACCTGACTGTTTCTACATTTCTACACAGGATTGGGGGAACACACCTGACTATTTCTATATTTCTTCACAGGATTCGGGGGGGCAGACCTGACTGTTTCTACATTTCTACACAGGATGGGGGGACACTGTTACTATATTTCTACACATGATTGTGGGGGGGCACACCTGATTGTTACTACATTTCTACACAGGATTGGGGGGCACACCTGACTGTTTCTACATTTCTACACAGGATTAGGGGAGCACACCTGACTGTTACTACATTTCTACACAGGATTGTGGGGGGGACCTGACTGATAATACATTTCTACATAGGATGGAGGGGGCACAACTGACACTTTTACACATTTGCTATGACTGTACTGGTATATCAGGTACTCCATTTCATTCTGTATTCTAACCAATCATGCTGACTAGAGGCATATCAGTGTACTACAGGTCTTAGCTTTGATTGACTTACATATTAGTTTCTGACTTCCTACACTTCAGACCTAACATCCCACTGCCTGACCTGCTGTAGTCTGTCTGTGTAGGCATGGGGGGGAGGGGGTTACCCATAGGCATTATGCAGGGGCCATAGCACAGTCTTTGTTTGTGTTTGTCTACACCTGTCCTGCTGGCTGTGACTGTTGTTGGGTATGTGAACCTCCCTGACTGGCATGTGTGAGTCATATAGATGCACATGGGGCCCAGCACATTTCCTGCAGTGGGTTTTGTCTCCCTGTGTAGTACTGGATACTATGGTGACACCAGTATTTATTACAGATCTCATGGTGCCACTATAGGTGTCTAATATCTGCTGGCATACCATTCAGCCACCCGATTCCCTTGCATGCTCACATCCATACCATAGATACAGGTAACAACACATTCTACTCCATTTGGCAGTTGGTAGGTTGAGTGACTTACCTTGTGGGTGTCCCAGTATTGAGGGTGGTGCTGCAGGGCTGCCTTTGTCGGATGCACATAGTACACTCCCTGCACATGGTTGAGCACATGTAGTGTAATGTTTGGCATCCCTTTTACTGTATGTGAGAGTCAGAGAGAGTTGTTATTTCCTGGGTCCCTCCTGTGTCAGTGTATGTGCTATGCATTGCCTCATTGCCAAGGCCAGGGCATACTGGGCATGCCTCCTTCTTCCTACTGGGGCAGGCTTAGGTTGTTCGTCCTCCAAGTCACTCTGTGCCTGTGCAGGCCTTGGCAATGGTGGGGGGCTGTGCAGGCCTGTCCCGTGCTGTTCCTGCTGCAGCTGTTTCCCCAGGATCATACTGTGTATCATGGCACATATGATGCCAATTTGGGTACATGTAGCTGGTGAGTACTGCAAGGCTCCACCGGATGTGTCCAGGCACCTGAACCGTGACTTGAGCATCCCAGACACACTCTCTATTATAATTCTGGTCTGTGCATGTGCCTCGTTATGGAGTTCTTGTTCAGGTGTGTGTGCATTTCTGATGGGTGTCATCAGCCACGGCTCCAGTGCGTATCCAGGATCCCCCACTAGGTGACCAAAAGGGATGTCCCCACTGGCAAATCTTTGGTACAGCTGCATCAGATGCCAGATGTGGGAATTGTGATAGCTTCCAGGGCAGCTAGCACACACATTCATTATTATGCCCTGGGCATCGCACACGACCTGGTGGTTGATGGAGAGGAAGCCCTTGCAGCTGATGTAGACCCTACCCTGCTCAGCGAGTGGTGCTTTGATGCATATGTGCATGCAGTCTATAGCACCTACTACCTCAGGGCATTCTGCTATTTGGTGGAGCAGTTGCATATTGCTTGCCAGCCCCTCACAGGTGTTGGGGAAATATACGTGCTCACCGGCATGTGCTGACATGGCACCCAGGAATTGGTGGAGTACCCTGGATGCTGATGCCTGTGAGATCCTCATCATATCCCCAGTTGGCCTTTGGAAGCTACCTGTAGCTAGTATTCTTAGGCTTACACATACCTTGGTATCCACTAGTATGGGTTCCCCTCTGTTAGTTCTGTGTGTCAGGTGTGGCTGGCACAGCTCAACAATTTGCTGTAGGAGATCCCTGTCCACCCTATAGCACTCCACTATCTCCAGCTCATGTAGCCCCTGGTAGGTTATCCTGGGTCTGTACACTCTTCTCCGTCACCTCACTGTGGGTTGGTCAACAGCATTCACATCCTCACCACCCTCAGCCTCTTCCACAAGTTGTATGATAGCTATTGCAACCCCTATAATTTTGTTGTTTTGTCTGTTAAAACTTCTCGGCTTGTATACACAGTGGTGTAGAGTATGGGAAAAACCAGAGGGGAAGGTGTTTGCATAGTTTATAGTGGTGTTCTGGGCTGGGCTGGGCTGGTCTGCTGCCTGTGTCATTGGCTGATTCTGATACATTTCACCTGTCAGCTATGGTAGCTCTCCTTGATTAGCTTCCTACTACTGTTTTCCCTTCCCATTGCCTTCCCGTTTATGCCCAGGGCCGCGCCATGCAAACACAGTGCTCAAATGTGCACAGAGCTACTATTTCCTAGTTTAATTATTTTTTTCTTTAAAACCAGGTGCGTAGCATGCACACCCACTTAGGCAATGTAAATAGTGCTAGGCAGACTCAGACACACCCCCTTGCCTAGCTGTGCTAAGCTAGAAACAAACCTGAGCCACAGGTCTCTAATCTGCTTACAGTATGCCTGACACCCCCCATGATGTCAGCTAACTCCTAGGCTTGCACCAAGCTAGTCCTGCTCTTACACTGTTGTGAGCTGACTAACATGCTGGGGAAATCTGGGATCCACTATCATTCCCCTCATTTGCATAGGATTTCCTGCTGATGCATAGTTACATGTCTCACACTGAGCCTCCCCCCTTAGCAGCCACTACTCACTGGCCATGTTTTATTCTGCCTGCCATTGACTATAATGGAAGAATAGTGATTTTAGTTAAAATGCTTATTTTAGGTTTATTTTCTTATTTTCCCCGATCCCATTTGCACGCCGCTGCACTACGCTTAAACAGCCAAGATCGGTAAAAAAAAATAAAAGTTGATTTTTTTTTTTCAACAGTTTGCAATGCCAATGGCCTTATACTTGGCCATTGGCATGCTTCCTGAATGATATGCATGCACCCTTTACTTGGAGCTGTCACAACTCCATTTAGGAATTTGCAGAAATGTACTCCGTTACTGGTGGAGTACATTTCTGCAGATTACACTAGTCCTACACGCCCGATTTCCAGATTCCTGAATCAGAAATTCACCTCATTTGTATGGAGTTCTCCTGCAAATGGGGTAATTTGCATACAGGGGCCGAGTCTGGGCAGGACTGAAGGAGCGCTCATGCACGCCCGTGCAGGCTGTTCCTGGATCGCATGGCAGACATATTGCCTGCTGGAGCTCCTGCACTAATCCTGCATGCTGTGCAAGGCTTGCAGAATTCGGGGGTGAGTCTTCAGTGAAACTTAATGTTTTATTGGTAGCATTTTGAGTAGATTTGTTTGGTGTTTAAAAGGCATTTTTTCTACATTTATTACTTCTATTAACTAACGTTGTTCAGTTATCTGTACTAAACCCTATAAACAAATATCTAGCTCCACATTTTTATGAAGAGTTAAATACTCTTTTATTTATAAAAATGTATTTTTATTTGTTGCAATAAACTGTATCAAATATGCTTTTCCCTGCTAGAGTTTACCACTGTCTTTTTTTTTTTTTTTTTTTGTCAGAGGCATTAATGTTAAAGTCCCAATTATGTTTTAAGCGGGATATTGACTATTCTTTTGTTGTGTGCAGTATGGTTGAGTGAAAGTTAGTGGGTTAGTGTTAATGTCAAAGCCTTTCAAAATAACAAGGGGCCGTATTCACGCTGGCTTGCATGGAGTCTAAGAGTAGAGTAAGACACCATGCAGCCATCATGTCCGACGAGCGATCCAGGAACAGCCTGCAGGGGCATGCAAGAGAGCTCCTAAAATGGTTCTTACAAGGACAGGGCTGGGATATGCTAATTACCTCAATTGCAGGCGAAAGGCATGCAAATGAGGTAGATTTGCAATTCAGGAAACCTGAACCTGTCCGAGTAAGAGCAGTGTTATTTGCAGAAATGTACTCAGTTGACAACTGAGTTCCGTTCTGCAAATAGCAAAACGGAGCCGTGACATCTCCAAATAAACATCGTATCCAGTGCAGGAAGCACAGCAATGGCCAAATATATGGCCATTGGCAATGTTTCCCGATGCAATATGAAAAAAAAAAGTTTTTTTTTCTCTGATTTCTGATGTTTAAGCATAGCGCAGCGCCGCGCAAATGGGCTGCTCTCTAAAAACCAGAAAACTAAAAATTAAAACCCATAAATGTGGACCTTATTTAAATTGTTAATGTACAATGCAAGGGAATGGCAGGCTGGAGACAACATGGCCACCGAGTAGAGGTTGCTAAGGGGGGAAACTCAGTCTAAGAGATGTAACCAAGCATTACTAGGCAATCCTATGCAAAGGAGGGTTAGGATAGTGAATCGCAAGTTTACATAGCAAATGAGCACAGTCGATGGAGTGTAGGAGTAGGATAAGGGGAGTAACAGAGTAGAAGATAGGTGACATTACAAGTGGGGTATGTATGAAAGAAGTGAAGCTCATTGGAGCAGAGTGGCATGTGTCAGCTGTCATTTACACATCATGGAAAGATGTGTGTCAACAGGTAGGGGCGTAAGGAGGGGG